>NC_092088.1:94675082-94730082 GCF_045679555.1 Salvelinus alpinus
GCCGTGTCTTTTCTGCTGTGGAATAGAATCGATAGACTTTTTATTTACAACCTTCATTAAAATCTTAATTACAACCTTCATTACAACCTTCATTGCAACCTTCATTACAGCCTTCATTACAACCTTCATTACAACCTTCATTACAACCTGCATTACAACCTTCATTACAACCTTCATTACAACCTTCATTACAACCTTCATTACAACCTTCATTATAACCTTCATTACAACCTTCATTACAACCTGCATTACAACCTTCATTACAACCTTCATTACAACCTTCATTATAACCTTCATTATAACCTTCATTATAACCTTCATTACAACCTTCATTACAACCTTCATTACAACCTTCATTACAACCTTCATTACAACCTTCATTATAACCTTCATTACAACCTTCATTATAACCTTCATTATAACCTTCATTATAACCTTCATTACAACCTTCATTACAACCTTCATTACAACCTTCATTACAACCTTCATTACAACCTGCATTACAACCTTCATTACAACCTTCATTACAACCTTCATTACAACCTTCATTACAACCTTCATTACAACCTTCATTACAACCTGCATTACAACCTTCATTACAACCTTCATTACAACCTTCATTACAACCTGCATTACAACCTTCATTACAACCTTCATTACAACCTTCATTATAACCTTCATTACAACCTTCATTACAACCTTCATTATAACCTTCATTATAACCTTCATTACAACCTTCATTACAACCTTCATTATAACCTTCATTATAACCTTCATTAAAACCTTCATTACAACCTTCATTATAACCTTCATTACAACCTTCATTATAACCTTCATTATAACCTTCATTACAACCTTCATTAAAACCTTCATTATAACCTTCATTAAAACCTTCATTAAAACCTTCATTACAACCTTCATTAAAACCTTCATTAAAACCTTCATTAAAACCTTCATTATAACCTTCATTATAATCTTCACTAAAACCTTCATTGCAACCTTCATTATAATCTTCATTAAAATCTTCAGTTTAACCTTCATTACAACCTTCCTTTAACCTTTTCCTGCTGAACTGCTGAATGTCATGCTGGCTCTGAGTGGTGTCGTTTCAGTCACTAAAACCATTTAGAAAATACACATTATTCACCACAAAATGTGTTCAATGTTGTCCCCATAGTTTGTTGGAAGATCCGGACATTTTTGGAATATCTGAGGAGGAATATGTGTAACAGGGTCGGAGTCCGTTCCATTTCAATTACAGTCAACTCAGGAAGTACCCAGAAATGTCCATTCTAACTCTACTACTCCTCAATGTTTTTCAGTGAGGAACACGTGGAATTAAGAACTTGGTTTACTTTCTGAATTGACTGGAATTGAAATGGAATTGACCCCAACCCTGATGTGTAAAATATGAAAGGCTCTACGAATGCTCCACAATGTCTAGAATGTTCTGTAGGCTACATTGTGTTCTTTAACACTGGTTTCTATCAGTTCATTTAAGAGGTGAAATTCATTCTGAGACTCTTGGAGCCCAGTGTCACTTACAGAGGAAGCTGAACCTGTCTTTCTGTTATAAAACCGTATTTCATCAAATTACCATTTTTCATTCAACTTCCTGCTCATTGAGCGACTGTTTCCTCATAACGGTCATGAGCAAACCACACTATTATATAAGGACGGACACACACACACACACACGCACGCACGCGCGCACACACACGCACGCGCACGCACGCACGCGCACCTCATTTTAAATTGCTTCAGTAAATATAGTATAATTATTTATTTGACATATTTTTACATGCTTCATTTGCCATTAAAAAAAATATATGTAATCAGTGTATTTTATACACATTATTTTTGTCCCTATTTTACAGTTGAAAATGTGTAACGTCCTGTTGACTGCTTAAGCCTCTCAATAAGACATTAACATTACATCTAACTCTCTCTTCTCTCTCTCTCTCTGATCATAGCCCAGATAAGTGAAAGCCAAAGGTTAAGGGTCACGCTAGAAGTCATGGGACATTACCATGTAGATAATGGAGACCACAGACACTCAGAGACAAAGACCAGAGCAGACTTGGAGAACCTAGACGCCGTCTCTCTCTCTCTCTCTCTCTCTCTCTCTCTCTCTCTCTCTCTCTCTCTCTCTCTCTCTCTCTCTCTCTCTCTCTCTCTCTCTCTCTCTCTCTCTCTCTCTCTCTCTCTCTCTCTCTCTCTCTCTCTCTCCAACTCCTCCTTCTTCTCTCTTGTTTCTCCAAAGGAGAAAAGTGAAAGTGAAGTGTATGGTATAAGCTTCTGGTGCCTGGATCCTGCTTTACAGGAAGTTCAAGGACAATGTACCAGGAGGAGGCCATTACATGTAACCTCTGAACTGACGCCATCCAGCCCCCCGGACCCCATAGACAGTAACCTAACAGCTGCAGGCTAGTCCTCAGTCCTCACACAATAACCTAACAGCTCCAGGGTCGTCCTCAGTCCTCAGACAGTAACCTAACAGCTCCAGGGCAGTCCTCAGGCCTCAGACAGTAACCTAACAGCTCCAGGCTCGTCCTCAGACAGTAACCTAACAGCTGAAGGGTAGTCCTCAGTCCTCAGACAGTACCCTAACAGCTACAGGGTAGTTCTAAGACAATAACCTAACAGCTACAGGGTAGTCCTCAGTCCTCAGACAGTAACCTAACAGCTCCAGGGTCGTCCTCAGTCCTCAGACAGTAACCTATCAGCTCCAGGGTTATCCTCAGACAGTAACCTAACAGTTCCAGGCTAGTCCTCAGTCCTCAAACAGTAACCTAACAGCTCCAGGGTAGTCCTCAGTCCTCAGACAGTAACCTAACAGCTCCAGGGTCGTCCTCAGTCCTCAGACAGTAACGTAACAGCTCCAGGCTAGTCCTCAGTCCTCAGACAATAACCTAACAGCTCCAGGCTAGTCCTCAGTCCTCAGACAATAACCTATCAGCTCCAGGGTCGTCCTCAGTCCTCAGACAATAACCTAACAGCTCCAAGATAGTCCTCAGTCCTCAGACAGTAAGCTATCAGCTCCAGGGTTATCCTCAGACAGTAACCTAACAGTTCCAGGCTAGTCCTCAGTCCTCAGACAGTAACCTAACAGCTCCAGGGTCGTCCTCAGTCCTCAGACAGTAACGTAACAGCTCCAAGATAGTCCTCAGTCCTCAGACAATAACCTAACAGCTCCAGGCTAGTCCTCAGTCCTCAGACAATAACCTATCAGCTCCAGGGTCGTCCTCAGTCCTCAGACAATAACCTATCAGCTCCAGGGTCGTCCTCAGTCCTCACACAATAACCTAACAGCTCCAGGCTAGTCCTCAGTCCTCAGACAATATCCTATCAGCTCCAGGCTAGTCCTCAGTCCTCAGACAGTAACCTAACAGCTCCAGGCTAGTCCTCAGTCCTCAGACAATAACCTATCAGCTCCAGGGTCGTCCTCAGTCCTCACACAATAACCTAACAGCTCCAGGGTCGTCCTCAGTCCTCAGACAATAACCTAACAGCTCCAAGATAGTCCTCAGTCCTCAGACAGTAACTTAACAGCTACAGGGTCGTCCTCAGTCCTCAGACAGTAACCTAACAGCTCCAAGATAGTCCTCAGTCCTCAGACAGTAAGCTATCAGCTCCAGGGTTGTTCCACAGACAGTAACCTAACAGCTCCAGGGTCGTCCTCAGTCCTCAGACAGTAACCTATCAGCTCCAGGGTTGTTCCACAGACAGTAACCTAACAGCTCCAGGGTCGTCCTCAGTCCTCAGACAGTAACCTAACAGCTCCAGGGTCGTCCTCAGTCCTCAGACAGTAACCTAACAGCTGCAGGGTCGTCCTCAGTCCTCAGACAGTAACCTAATAGCTGCAGGGTCGTCCTCAGTCCTCAGACAGTAACCTAACAGCTCCAGGGTCGTCCTCAGTCCTCAGACAGTAACCTATCAGCTACAGGGTTGTCCTCAGTCCTCAGACAGTAACCTATCAGCTCCAGGGTCGTCCCGTTTCTATGCAGATGTGACAGTAGGGGGAAATAAATGCATTTTAATCACCCCATGGGTTGGGTCCTCCAATTACCACCCTGCAGATGTACCCTGCAGCTATATCCTGCTACCCACCGTGAGTCTGTAGACATATAGGGATGACAGCACACACACACACACTTAGACACACAAACATACAGACAAACACACACACACTCGACCACACATACACTCACGCACTGTGTGTGTGTGTGTGGGAGACAGCAGTAGGTTAATCAAAGTTCCATGTCTTGACGTCTGACAGGACAGTCTGGTGAGGAGAGAAACATCCCACCATTTACATACTGTCTCTCAGCTCATCTGCACGTCTGGACAGTTTTGGCAGAAGAGTTCAATTGTCAGAAGAACAAAAAGGAGAAACAGAAGAGTCAAAACACTGGTCTGACATGAATCGTAGGAGTTTTAATGTATTAAATGTTGTCACTGTTACAGAGGAACGTAAACATTACGGGTCGATAACACAAACGCATGCGTTTGAATATGAGTGCGTGTGCATGTTAATAATGATATGAATCCAGGCCCGACAGCACGCAGCCAGACATTCTTTTGTTCGTCTCCAGTCAAACACAGTCACACAGAAACAATAGGTTTCTAATATAATGCTTCAGCCCTGGAGTGGAGGAGAGGAGACAGTGGAGGGTTGAGGTGGGGGACTGACTAACGCCCCTGTCCTGCTGGGGGGGGGGGGGGGGGTTGAGGTGTGGGACTGACTAATGCCCCTGTCCTGCTGGGGGGGGGGCAGTGGAGGGTTGAGGTGTGGGACTGACTAATGCCCCTGTCCTGCTGGGGGGGGGGCAGTGGAGGGTTGAGGTGGGGGACTGACTAATGCCCCTGTCCTGCTAGGGGGGGGGGGGGGGGGGCAGTGGAGGGATGAGGTGGGGGACTGACTAATGCCCCTGTCCTGCTGGGGGGGGGGAGAGAGGAGGCAGTGGAGGGTTGAGGTGGGGGACTGACTAATGCCCCCGTCCTGCTGGGGGGGGGGGGGAGAGGAGGCAGGGGAGGATTGAGGTGGGGGACTGACTAATGCCCCCGTCCTGCTGGGGGAGGGGGAGAGGAGGCAGTGGAGGGTTGAGGTGGGGGACTGACTAATGCCCCTGTCCTGCTGGGGGGGGGGGGTCCTGCTGGGGGGGGGGGGGGCAGTGGAGGGTTGAGGTGGGGGACTGACTAATGCCCCTGTCCTGCTGGGGGGGGGGGGGGCAGTGGAGGGTTGAGGTGGGGGACTGACTAATGCCCCTGTCGTGCTGGGGGGGGGGCAGTGGAGAGTTGAGGTGGGGGACTGACTAATGCCCCTGTCCTGCTGGGAGGAGACAGTGGAGGGTTGAGGTGGGGGACTGACTAATGCCCCTGTCCTGCTGGGGGGGGGGTCACACCAAAGGGGGGGGGGGGGGGGCAGTGGAGGGTTGAGGAGGGGGGGGGGGGGGGGCAGTGTGGGAGATGTAAGGTGCCACCGTGTCCATACACAAACCTTCCTTTACCTCTGAAGGAACTCTATGGCTAAATAAAACGTGGTCTGTTAACCTTTTTAAACATTATATTGAACCTCTACCAGTCCACCCAACATGACAGAGTAATAGCCTCCGTTATAAAACATACCAAAACATTACCCAGAATCATTCCAAAGGATGTTTGATCCAAAAAGAGATTTCTTTCCCCACATGGTGTTAATGATTAAATTACCACATGATTATAGAAGTCATTTTGTGGAGCTCTTTACATCGCCAAGTAATTTAGAGAAATACTCCGGATGCATGATGTCATAGAGTAATGCTGCTAACGGGCTCAACGTAGTGACAGTTACCATTAAAAACATTTCCAGATCCGCCCCTCCCCATCACAATCCCCATCACACTTCCCTCACACACACACCTCCTCTCCCAAGCCCCTCCCACACACACACACCTCCTCTCCCAAACCCCACTCACACCTCCTCTCCCAAGCCCCTCCCACACACACCTCTCCTAAGCCACTCTCACACACACACCTCCTCTCCCAAGCCCCTCCCACACACACACACCTCCTCTCCCAAACCCCACTCACACCTCCTCTCCCAAGCCCCTCCCACACACACCTCTCCTAAGCCACTCTCACACACACACCTCCTCTCCCAAGCCCCTCCCACACACACACACCTCCTCTCCCAAACCCCACTCACACCTCCTCTCCCAAGCCCCTCCCACACACAGCTCCTCCCAAGGCCCTCCCACACACACCTCCTCTCCCAAGCCCCTCCCACACACACCTCTCCTAAGCCACTCTCACACACACACCTCCTCTCCCAAGGCCCTCCCACACACAGCTCCTCCCAAGGCCCTCCCACACGCGCAGGCAGCCAGTACATTCAGTATAAACAAGGATGACAAGTTGAGATTAATGGCAGCCCCATAGTGACAGACCAATTTAACTGTCAGGCATGATGGCAGCTCAACTCTTCCAGTATATTTATACAACGTTACCATGGAGTTACCACCGCAGCTTTAAAACGCTCCTAATTGATCATGACCGATAAGTCATTAGAAAAGCTGATACGGTACAACATCCGTCCTTACTCAGTCACCACGTGCCAACAACACAGAGGCAGACACAGAGTTACATAGGCAGTGCATTCATTGACTGTAGAGCGCTGAGGGGGATGATGATATGGCTGATGAGAAAGCATGCATTGCAGATAGATTGGTGGTATGCTGGTAATGGTGTATTTTTGAATGTTTTTGAATGTTCTCTAGGCTCCAGTCTAATGTTCTAGATGCTCCAGTCTAAACTTCTAGAGGCTCCAGTCTAAACTTCTAGAGGCTCCAGTCTAAACTTCTAGAGGCTCCAGTCTAAACTTCTAGAGACTCCAGTCTAAACTTCTAGAGGCTCCAGTCTAAACTTCTAGAGGCTCCAGTCTAAACTTCTAGAGGCTCCAGTCTAAACTTCTAGAGGCTCCAGTCTAAACTTCTAGAGGATCCAGTCTAAACTTCTAGTGGCTCCAGTCTAAACTTCTAGAGGCTCCAGTCTAAACTTCTCTAGGCTCCAGTCTAAACTTCTAGAGGATCCAGTCTAAACTTCTAGAGGCTCCAGTCTAAACTTCTAGAGGCTCCAGTCTAAACTTCTAGAGGCTCCAGTCTAAACTTCTAGAGGCTCCAGTCTAAACTTCTAGAGGCTCCAGTCTAAACTTCTAGAGGCTCCAGTTTAAACTTCTAGAGGCTCCAGGCTAAACTTCTAGAGGCTCCAGTCTAAACTTCTAGAGGCTCCAGTCTAAACTTCTAGAGGATCCAGTCTAAACTTCTAGAGGCTCCAGTCTAAACTTCTAGAGGCTCCAGTATAAACTTCTCTAGGCTCCAGTCTAAACTTCTCTAGGCTCCAGTCTAAACTTCTAGAGGATCCAGTCTAAACTTCTAGAGGCTCCAGTCTAAACTTCTAGAGGCTCCAGTCTAAACTTCTAGAGGCTCCAGTCTAAACTTCTAGAGGCTCCAGTCTAAACTTCTAGAGGATCCAGTCTAAACTTCTAGAGGCTCCAGTCTAAACTTAGGCTCCAGACTAAACTTCTTCAGGCTAAATTATTTAGGTTCCAGGCTAAACTTCTCTAGTCTAAATGTATCTAGGCTCCAGTTTAAACTTCTGGAGGCTCCAGGCTAAACCTTTCTAGTCTAAATGTATCTATGCTCCAGTTTAAACTTCTGGAGGCTCCAGGATAAACTTTTCTAGCCTCCAGACTTAACAGGTGACAACTTTTATTTTTCTTGTCACAAAGTCATCTGTGGAGTTGAGACAAGGTCAAGGTTTAAATCTTTAACAGAGAATTTAGTAATTTCCTGAAGTTAAGCACAGTTTGACAAATGTAATGCTACAGTCAAACAGGATTACTTGTTTTGGGTAGGAGGGTTCACAGTTTTCCCAAAATAAATTGTACATCTCCCGACAAATCGTTGATATTATCGTTGTAGCTACATGATGATAAAGAAAGAGTGATACTGGGTTACTAATTCATTGTTCCCTCCTTTCTACAGGCCTTGCAACCTCCATGGTAGCCAGCGATGGAGGGTCTTTTCTGTCCTTGTGTCATTGCCTGAGTGAGCATAGAGTATTTATCTACAGTGTCTCTTTCCGACATTCCTTCCCTGTGAGCCCATACAGCCAGATCTTGGACTGCCAGAAGAGAGGAGATCACAACCCCAGCCAGGGAGTTGCAAGACCACTGTGTGTGTGAGTACAAGGGCACTGGCAGTTCACAGCGGTTTAGAATAACCCAGCGAACCCACTGGGGAATGGACTTACAACTTTGTCAGCACTGGCAGGGAAAGCTTCACAGCCAGATGACAGGGATGTTATGAGCTCTATTTGGCACAGAGAGAGAGAGAGAGAACACTGTTGCAGATTCAACTTGATGACCAAACACAAACGTCTGAAGTCGCCAATTATAATTACCGTATTCAGTTTCAAACTCGACCAAAATACTTTACAAAAAGTTTTATCTGTGATTTCATCTATTTAACATCTCTCTCTCTCTCTCTCTCTCTCTCTCTCTCTCTCTCTCTCTCTCTCTCTCTCTCTCTCTCTCTCTCTCTCTCTCTCTCTCTCTCTCTCTCTCTCTCTCTCTCTCTCTCTCTCTCTCCCTCTCTCTCTCTCTCTCCCTCTCTCAGGCAACACATTCATGACAAAATTAAAAGAAGCTCTGCACAGGTATCACTAACTCTGCCCCCAGATCAGAGGTCAAAAAAGCTGCCATCCGATTGGCCCAGGCCAGCCCACATGCCCTTACTTGGGCATAAGTGTTGTAGTTGCCCATAAATAGATTATTCTGAAAGTTCAGGTCAGAGCAGACGGCTGGGGCTGAGGCAGTCTGTGTATATGTAACACCGAAATAGTCTGGGTGAACAATGCTTTTGTTTTGGTCTTACACAGTATCGTGGCTTCTAGTGGTCACAGAGATGTAGTTTAAGTGGAGAGGCAGTTAGCCTAGCGGGTAAGAGCATTTGGGCCAAAGGTCACTGGTTTGAATACTTGAGCAGACGAGGTGAAAATTCTGTCAATGTTCCCTTGAACAAGGCACTTAAACCCTAATTGCTCTGGATAAGATTGTTGACGAAAATAAAACATGTTTGGTTTGAGAGAAGGGAGCGTGTGGTAACTATGTCTGTGTTGAACGTCCTACTGTATATGCAACCCACGTCCACAAAGACATTCTGAAATGACACACAACCATCATTAAGTCCTCACATGAGCTTAAACTTATTTAGAGCAGTACATGGACCTGTCACTAAGGTGTTGATCACATATAATACTAAGTAGACACATTTCACCTCTCTAGTGTTGGTATCAACATGGACGTCACACAGGTTTCGTTTCCCAGACCTCTGTAACATCCTTATTACCCATTCATGTATGCCAGCTAGCAGTGAGCACACAACGCTAGTTTAGCATGCATCACTAAAACATGGATTTAAGGTGTCGCTGGTGACATTCACCCCTTTTCTCCCAGGTTGTCTTCAGGGCCAGCTGTTAGTTTTAAGCTGTTAGCTCATAGCAAAGAGGCTAATGCTATCCCGGGGGTTGAGAGTGGGAGAAAGGTGTTAGCTTTAGCTGGTAACGAAGAGGCTAACGGTATCCTGAGAGGTTGAGATTGGGGGAAAGGTGTTAGCTTTAGCTGGTAGCAAAAAGGCTAACAGTATCCCGGGGGTTGAGAGCGGGTGAAAGGTGTTAGCTTTAGCTGGTAGCGAAGAGGCTAACGGTATCCTGAGAGGTTGAGAGTGGGGGAAAGATGTCAGCTTAAGCTGTTAGCGAAGTGGCTAATGGTATCCCGGGGGTTAGAGAGTGGGGGAAAGGTGTTAGCTTTAGCTGGTAGCAAAGAGGCTAACGGTGTCCCGAGGTATTGAGAGTGGGGGAAAGGTGTCAGCTTTAGTTGTTAGCGAAGAGGCTAACAATATCCTGGGGGTTGGGCGTGGGTGAAAAGGTGAGGGCCCGCCTTAGAAATCAACTGTTGTGATGCTGTAGAAATAGGGGAGGGCAGGGAGGGAGGAGAGGGCGGGGAGAGGTAGGAGAGGGAAGGGAGAGGTAGGAGAGGGAGGGGAGGGGAGGGGTGTTTCTACACCCTACACCTCTTGCTTCTCCTTACCCCTGACACAGCAGCACCAACTGTCACCCACCTCTCCCCCTCCTCCCCTTCCTCCTCATCCCAGCAGATGACTCCGAATCTCTGCTGTGCCCCATGCCACTCCAACCTTCACCCCTCCACCTCCTCCTCCCTCGTTTGTCTGCCACCTTCAGGTGTCCTCTGGGTGGTTGGCAGCTGGCAGGGTGTGTGTGTGTGTGTGTGTGTGTGTGTGTGTGTGTGTGTGTGTGTGTGTGTGTGTGTGTGTGTGTGTGTGTGTGTGTGTGTGTGTGTGTGTGTGTGTGTGTGTGTGTGTGTGTGTGTGTGTGTGTATGTAGTGGCCAGGGCAGGGGGCAGAACCAGAGATAAGAGGTCTGAGGATAGAGTTACAGACAGGTGGAGGTGTGTATCAACAAACTGATGATAGTCTGGTGATGTTAATAAAATATAAGGACATTGGCTGTGTGAGACGATGACTCCATTAGTGTGTGTTCCCACACCAGACGAGGACACGATGACTCCATTAGTGTGTGTTCCCACACCAGACGAGGAAACAGGGCGTGAGCAAGAAAGAAAAGGGGAACCGTTGGTGGACACAGCGCTGATGCTGTCTAGAACTGTCTGACATCATCTGGGATTCTATACATTCCACAGTGACTCTTTCACACACCCTGTTACATTGTTTTATGGAACACAACCCTAGTTTCCATTGTAATTACAACCGACACAACATACCTGGCTAACACTGTATCTCCAGTAAATAATGGATTGTACCAATATCAGATTTAGAGGGGTGTTTATATCCTTAACAAACACCCTCCGTCCCACACGTAACCTTGGCCTTGTGTTTGGGAGAGTTATTTTTTGGACGACATCCTGGTCTGTATTTTTTTTTTCAAATGGAAAACAGTTAATTAAGAATGAATAAAATATGGTGGTGCTATCGGTGGCCAGGGGAGGGGACGGGGGACGGTGGTGTGTGTGGGGGGGGCATGTCTGGTGGCCTATAATGAGTCAGGTAGGGACAGGAGCAGAGAGACAGGGCCTAGGGTTGTTCTTGTTCTGTTACAGAGTAGGCTGAGACAGGAAATGGAAGTAAAAGACAACACGAAGTGTGAGTATGCTAATGAGGTAACTATAAGAAACAGGCCAATTACAGGCAAGCAGAGAGAAAGCATTGGTTGCCTTCCAGACTTTCTTTACAACAGTAGTGCTGTACATAATACAACGCTGTTATATCATATTAATACAGGGTGATATATAACATTATTACATCATATTAATACAGGGTGATATATAACATTATTACATCATATTAATACAGGGTGATATCATATAACAGTATTATATCATATTAATACAGGGTGATATATAACATTATTACATCATATTAATACAGGGTGATATATAACATTATTATATCTTATTAATACAGGGTGATATATAACATTATTATATCATATTAATACAGGGTGATATATAAGATTATTATATCATATTAATACAGGGTGATATATAACATTATTACATCATATTAATACAGGGTGATATATAACATTATTATATCATATTAATACAGGGTGATATATAACATTATTATATCATATTAATACAGGGTGATATATAACATCATTATATCATATTAATACAGGGTGATATATAACATTATTATATCATATTAATACAGGGTGATATATAACATTATTATATCATATTAATACAGGGTGATATCATATAACATTATTATATCATATTAATACAGGGTGATATATAACATTATTATATCATATTAATACAGGGTGATATATAACATTATTATATCATATTAATACAGGGTGATATATAACATTATTACATCATATTAATACAGGGTGATATCATATAACAGTATTATATCATATTAATACAGGGTGATATATAACATTATTACATCATATTAATACAGGGTGATATATAACATTATTATATCATATTAATACAGGGTGATATATAACATTATTATATCATATTAATACAGGGTGATATATAACATTATTATATCATATTAATACAGGGTGATATATAACATTATTATATCATATTAATACAGGGTGATATATAACATTATTATATCATATTAATACAGGGTGATATATAACATTATTATATCATATTAATACAGGGTGATATATAACATTATTACATCATATTATTACAGGGTGATATATAACATTATTATATCGTATTAATACAGGGTGATATATAACATTATTATGTCATATTAATACAGGGTGATATATAACATTATTATATCATATTAATACAGGGTTATATATAACATTATTATATAATATTAATACAGGGTGATATATAACATTATTACATCATATTAATACAGGGTGATATATAACATTATTACATCATATTAATACAGGGTGATATATAACATTATTATATCATATTAATACAGGGTGATATATAACATTATTACATCATATTAATACAGGGTGATATATAACATTATTACATCATATTAATACAGGGTGATATATAACATTATTATATCATATTAATACAGGGTGATATATAACATTATTATATCATATTAATACAGGGTGATATATAACATTATTATATCATATTAATACAGGGTGATATATAACATTATTACATCATATTAATACAGGGTGATATATAACATTATTATATCATATTAATACAGGGTGATATATAACATTATTACATCATATTAATACAGGGTGATATATAACATTATTACATCATATTAATACAGGGTGATATATAACATTATTATATCATATTAATACAGGGTGATATATAACATTGTTATATCATATTAATACAGGGTGATATATAACATTATTATATCATATTAATACAGGGTGATATATAACATTATTATATCATATTAATACAGGGTGACATATAACATTATTATATCATATTAATACAGGGTGATATATAACATTATTATATCATATTAATACAAGGTGATATATAACATTGTTATATCATATTAATACAGGGTGATATATAACATCATTATATCATATTAATACAGGGTGATATATAACCTCATTATATCATATTAATACAGGGGGATATCATATAACATTTATTATATCATATTAATACAGGGTGATATATAACATTATTATATCATATTAATACAGGGTGATATATAACATTATTATATCATATTAATACAGGGTGATATATAACATTATTATATCATATTAATACAGGGTGATATATAACATTATTATATCATATTAATACAGGGTGATATATAACATTGTTATATCATATTAATACAGGGTGATATATAACATCATTATATCATATTAATACAGGGTGATATATAACATTATTATATCATATTAATACAGGGGGATATCATATAACATTTATTATATCATATTAATACAGGGTGATATCATATAACATTATTATATCATATTAATACAGGGTGATATATAACATTATTATATCATATTAATACAGGGTGATATATAACATTATTATATCATATTAATACAGGGTGATATATAACATTATTATATCATATTAATACAGGGTGATATATAACATTATTATATCATATTAATACAGGGTGATATATAACATCATTATATCATATTAATACAGGGTGATATATAACATTATTATATCATATTAATACAGGGTGATATATAACATTATTATATCATATTAATACAGGGTGATATCATATAACATTATTATATCATATTAATACAGGGTGATATATAACATTATTATATCATATTAATACAGGGTGATATATAACATTATTATATCATATTAATACAGGGTGATATATAACATTGTTATATCATATTAATACAGGGTGATATATAACATTATTACATCATATTAATACAGGGTGATATCATATAACATTATTATATCATATTAATACAGGGTGATATCATATAACATTATTATATCATATTAATACAGGGTGATATATAACATTATTATATCATATTAATACAGGGTGATTTAAGCTTATACGGCACAGAAAGAGACTCTTTAGAAAAAAATTGTGGTGACAGGATATAACGCATAAGTCAATACATTGTATTCAGATCGAAAATATATGTATCATGGCTTAATGTGGTTCATGTTTGTGTGAGATGTGTTAGAATTGAAAAAAAGTCAAACCATTAAAAGTCTTTGTGCTTTTCTTCACTGTAGTACACCCTAACCCCCTCCAGTACAGTTTTCTTCACTGTAGTACACCCTAACCCTCACCCCCTCCAGTACAGTTTTCTTCACTGTAGTACACCCTAACCCTAACCCCCTCCAGTACAGTTTTCTTCACTGTAGTACACCCTAACCCTAACCCCCTCTAGTACAGTTTTCTTCATTATAGTACACCCTAACCCTCACCCCCGCCAGTACAGTTTTCTTCATTATAGTACACCCTAACCCTAACCATAACCCCCTCCAGTACAGTTTTCTTCATTATAGTACACCCTAACCCTAACCCCCTCCAGTACAGTTTTCTTCATTGTAGTACACCCTAACCCTCACCCCCTCCAGTATGGTTTTCTTCATTATAGTACACCCTAACCCTAACCCCCTCCGGTACAGTTTTCTTCATTGTAGTACACCCTAACCCTCACCCCCGCCAGTACAGTTATCTTCATTATAGTACACCCTAACCCTAACCCCCTCCAGTACAGTTTTCTTCATTATAGTACACCCTAACCCTAACCCCCTCCAGTACAGTTTTCTTCATTATAGTACACCCTAACCCTCACCCCCGCCAGTACAGTTATCTTCATTATAGTACACCCTAACCCTAACCCCCTCCAGTACAGTTTTCTTCATTATAGTACACCCTAACCCCCTCCAGTACAGTTTTCTTCATTATAGTACACCCTAACCCTAACCCCCTCCAGTACAGTTTTCTTCATTGTAGTACACCCTAACCCCCTCCAGTACAGTTTTCTTCATTATAGTACACCCTAACCCTAACCCCATCCACTACAGTTTTCTTCATTGTAGTACACCCTAACCCTCACCCCCTCCAGTACAGTTTTCGGCATTATACTACCCCCTAACCCCCTCCATTATGGTTTTATACAAACAGTGTTGATCTGAAGCCGAGACATCAATGGGTTTTTCTGTGGAGCTCATTTAGCTGCTAACTACAGTAAGTCTTCTGCTTTGAAACCAGGCCCCGGCTAAATGAGACAAAATGCCTTCAAGAACCAGAGGGAACCTATGGAAATACAGAAGGAATGGGGTCATGTTCAACATTATGCACGTAGAGAGAGATGTAGAGTGAGAGACAGAGAGAGAGAGAGAGAGAGAGAGAGAGAGAGAGAGAGAGAGAGAGAGAGAGAGAGAGAGAGAGAGAGAGAGAGAGAGAAAGAGAGAGAAGAGAGAGAAGAGAGAGAAGAGAGAGAGAGAGAGAGAGAGAGAGAGAGAGAGAGAGAGAGAAGAGAGAGAGAGAGAGAGAGAGAGAGAGAGAGAGAGAGTAATCTTATTCATACACGTTGTTACTTATACTTATTACGATCAACAACAGAAAGAGAGAGAGCGATGAGAGAAAGCTTTGTAACTCATTAGAAAACTTATTTCAAAATGGAAGACGTGTGTGTGTGTGTGTGTGTGTGTGTGTGTGTGTGTGTGTGTGTGTGTGTGTGTGTGTGTGTGTGTGTGTGTGTGTGTGTGTGCACAACCGTACATGCAATGATTCAACCGTACATTCATGATGAGCCAGTTTGAAAATGACAATACAGTGTTTTCTCACTCAGCTGTAGTATCAGCAGCTTGACAGTGCAATGCTTAACAGTGCAGTATTCAATATGCTTAACAGTGCAGTATTCAATATGCTTAACAGTGCAGTATTCAATATGCTTAACAGTGCAGTATTCAATATGCTTAACAGTGCAGTATTCAATATGCTTAACAGTGCAGTATTCATTATGTTTAACAGTGCAGTATTCAATATGCTTAACAATGCAGTATTCAATATGCTTAACAGTGCAGTATTCAATATGCTTAACAGGGCAGTATTCATTATGCTTAACAGTGCAGTATTCAATATGCTTAACAGTGCAGTATTCATTATGCTTAACAGTGCAGTATTCATTATGCTTAACAGTGCAGTATTCAATATGCTTAACAGTGGAGTATTCAATATGTTTAACAGTGCAGTATTCAATATGCTTAACAGTGCAGTATTCAATATGCTTAACAGTGCAGTATTCAATATGCTTAACAGTGCAGTATTCAATATGCTTAACAGTCCAGTATTCAATATGCTTAACAGTGCAGTATTCAATATGCTTAACAGTGCAGTATTCAATATGCTTAACAGTGCAGTATTCAATATGCTTAACAGTCCAGTATTCAATATGCTTAACAGTGCAGTATTCAATATGCTTAACAGTGCAGTATTCAATATGCTTAACAGTGCAGTATTCAATATGCTTAACAGTGCAGTATTCAATATGCTTAACAGTGCAGTATTCAATATGCTTAACAGTGCAGTATTCAATATGCTTAACAGTCCAGTATTCAATATGCTTACCAGTGCTTTATTCATTATGCTTAACAGTGCGGTATTCATTATGCCTATGTGTGTGTGTGTATCAGTATACACTGCATTCCGAAAGTATTCAGACCCCTTGACTTTTTCCACATTTTGTTACGTTACAGCCTTATTCTAAAATTGATTCAATAGTTTTTTCCCCCACATCAATCTACACAAAATACCCCATAATGACAAAACAAAAACCGTTTTTTAGAAATTGTAGCTATTTTATTTGTAATTTTTTTAATCACATTTACACAAGTATTCAGACCCTTTACACAGTATTTTGTTGAAGCACCTTTGGCAGCGATTACAGCCTCGATTCTTCTTGGGCTCCTGAGTGGCACAGCGGTCTAAGCACTGCATCTCAGTACTAGAGGCGTCACTACAGACACCCTGGTTTGAATCCAGGCTGTATCACAGTGGTCTAAGACACTGCATCTCATTGCTAGAGGATTCACTACAGACACCCTGGTTTGAATCCAGGCTGTATCACAGTGGTCTAAGACACTGCATCTCAGTGCTAGAGGATTCACTACAGACACCCTGGTTTGAATCCAGGCTGTATCACAGTGGTCTAAGGCACTGCATCTCAGTGCTAGAGGCGTCACTACAGACCCTGGTTCGAATCCAGGCTGTATCACAGCGGTCTAAGGCACTGCATCTCAGTGTTAGAGGCGTCACTACAGACACCCTGGTTTGAATCCAGGCTGTATCACAACCGGCCGTGATTTAGAGTCCCATAGGGTGGCGCACAATTGGCCCAGCGTCGTCTGGGTTTGGCCGGTGTAGGCCGTCATTGTAAATAAGAATTTGTTCTTCACTGACTTGCCTAGTTAAATAAAGGTACATTTTTTTATGTAAATGATGCTACAAGCTTGGCACACCTGTATTTGGGGAATTTCTCCCATTCTTCTCTGCAGATCCTCTCAAGCTCTGTCAGGTTGGACGGGGAGCTGTCAACTGTGAGACCTTATATAGACAGATGTGTGCCTTTCCAAATCATGTCCAATCAATTGAATTTACCACAGATGGACTCCAATCAAGTTGTAGAAACATCTGAAGGATGATCAATGGAAACAGGATGTACCTGAGCTCAATTTCAAGTCTCTTAGCAAAGGGTCTGAATACTTATGTAAATAAGGTATTTCTGTTTTTTATTATGGGATATTGTCTGTAGATTGCTGAGGATTTTATTTTATTTCAAACCATTTTAAGAAAAAGGCTGTAAAGTAACAAAATGTGGAAAAAGTCAAGGAGTCTGAACACTTTCACATGTCACTTCATATGTGTCTGTGTTTGTGTGTGTGTAGGTGTAGGTGTGTGTGTGTGTGTGTGTAGGTGTTTGTGTGTGTGTGTGTAGGTGTAGGTGTGTGCATGTATTTCTGCTGCA
The DNA here is from genome assembly GCF_045679555.1 of Salvelinus alpinus. Lineage (NCBI taxonomy): Eukaryota > Metazoa > Chordata > Actinopteri > Salmoniformes > Salmonidae > Salvelinus > Salvelinus alpinus. The sequence goes on from NC_092088.1 coordinate 94,693,152, forward strand.
GTGTGCGTGTCTGTGTGGGTGGAGTACATGTGTGTGTTTGCCATGGTGTGAACCATCCAACACATTTCCCAACTGCTCCTCCTCACCTGCAGAGTGAAAGGTTTATCACCTTGGAAACACATGCATAAGTATCAGCACCCAGTCTGGCACTGCACTCTCCGTCACACACACGCCCACGCCCACGCCCACACACACACACACACACACACACACACACACACACACACACACACACACACACACACACACACACACACACACACACACACACACACACACACACACACACACACACACACACACACACACACACACACACACACACACACACACACACACACACACACACACACACCCTCCACATCACCAACCTGCTATAAAGAAGTGGAAGATGCAGTGGAAATAAACTTGTTGTTTTGTTATCTTGTGACAGGGTGCCAGTGTCACTGCCATACAGGTCCCCTATAGCGATCTGCAGGAAGGAGCAAGGTGTGGCTTGAAATACATTTACCCAAATCACCGTATGGTTGTTGTCGAATGGAACCAACTCGTTTTGTATGTTACCGGCACAACTACGCTTGCTAAATGAACACTTTTCATGGTAAGACAGGGAAATGTGGAAATTTTGGGGAAAAAGTTTATGATTTTGTTGTATTACAGTATATTCGTTCTCAAACATAGGTCAAGGTGTAGAACAAAAGTTAGGCGGAGATTCCAGCCGGATTGCTCAAGATTGGATGTCTGTCCATGTCCTCTCTGGTCCCTCTCTGGTCCCTCTCTGGTCCCTCTCTGGACCCTCTCTGGACCCTCTCTGGACCCTTTCCGAGCCCTCTCTGGACCCTCTCTGGACCCTTTCCGGACCCTCTCTGGACCCTCTCTGGTCCCTCTCTGGTCCCTCTCCGGACCCTCTCCGGACCCTCTCTGGTCCCTCTCCGGACCCTCTATGGACCCTCTCTGGTCCCTCTCTGGACCCTCTCTGGACCCTCTCTGGTCCCTCTCTGGTCCCTCTCTGGACCCTCTCTGGACCCTCTCTGGACCCTTTCCGGACCCTCTCTGGACCCTCTCTGGACCCTTTCCGGACCCTCTCTGGTCCCTCTCTGGTCCCTCTCTGGTCCCTCTCCGGACCCTCTCCGGACCCTCTCTGGTCCCTCTCCGGACCCTCTCTGGACCCTCTCTGGTCCCTCTCTGGACCCTCTCTGGTCCCTCTCTGGTCCCTCTCTGGACCCTCTCTGGACCCTCTCTGGACCCTTTCCGAGCCCTCTCTGGACCCTCTCTGGACCCTTTCCGGACCCTCTCTGGACCCTCTCTGGTCCCTCTCTGGTCCCTCTCCGGACCCTCTCCGGACCCTCTCTGGTCCCTCTCCGGACCCTCTCTGGACCCTCTCTGGTCCCTCTCTGGACCCTCTCTGGACCCTCTCTGGTCCCTCTCTGGTCCCTCTCTGGACCCTCTCTGGACCCTCTCTGGACCCTTTCCGGACCCTCTCTGGACCCTCTCTGGACCCTTTCCGGACCCTCTCTGGACCCTCTCCGGTCCCTCTCTGGTCCCTCTCCGGACCCTCTCCGGACCCTCTCTGGTCCCTCTCCGGACCCTCTCTGGACCCTCTCTGGTCCCTCTCTGGACCCTCTCTGGACCCTCTCTGGTCCCTCTCTGGTCCCTCTCTGGTCTCTCTCTGGACCCTCTCTGGTCCCTCTCTGGTCTCTCTCTGGACCCTCTCTGGTCCCTCTCTGGACCCTCTCTGGTCCCTCTCTGGACCCTCTCTGGACCCTCTCTGGTCCCTCTCTGGTCCCTCTCTGGACCCTCTCTGGTCCCTCTCTGGACCCTCTCTGGTCCCTCTCTGGTCCCTCTCTGGACCCTCTCTGGTCCCTCTCTGGTCTCTCTCTGGACCCTCTCTGGTCCCTCTCTGGTCCCTCTCTGGTCCCTCTCTGGTCCCTCTCTGGACCCTCTCTGGTCCCTCTCTGGTCCCTCTCTGGTCTCTCTCTGGACCCTCTCTGGACCCTCTCTGGTCCCTCTCTGGTCCCTCTCTGGTCCCTCTCTTGTCCCTCTCTGGTCCCTCTCTGGACCCTCTCTGGTCCCTCTCTGGTCCCTCTCTGGACCCTCTCTGGACCCTCTCTGGACCCTTTCCGGACCCTCTCTGGTCCCTCTCTGGTTTCTCTCTGGACCCTCTCTAGTCCCTCTCTGGTCCCTCTCTGGACCCTCTCTCTCTGGTCCCTCTCCGGACCCTCTCTGGTCCCTCTCTGGTTTCTCTCTGGACCCTCTCTAGTCCCTCTCTGGTCCCTCTCTGGTCCCTCTCTGGTCCCTCTCTGGACCCTCTCCGGACCCTCTCTGGACCCTCTCTGGTCCCTCTCTGGTCCCTCTCTGGTCCCTCTCTGGTCCCTCTCCGGACCCTCTCTGGTCCCTCTCTGGACACTCTCTGGTCCCTCTCCGGTCCCTCTCTGGACCCTCTCTGGTTCCTCTCTGGACCCTGTCTGGTCCCTCTCTGGTCCCTCTCCGGTCCCTCTCTGGACGCTCTCTGGTCCCTCTCTGGTCCCTCTCTGGACCCTCTCTGGTCCCTCTCCGGTCCCTCTCTGGTCCCTCTCCGGACCCTCTCTGGACCCTCTCTGGTCCCTCTCTGGACCCTCTCTGGACCCTCTCCCTGCCTGGACCCTCTCCGGACCCTCTCTGGACCCTCTCTGGTCCCTCTCTGGACCCTCTCTGGTCCCTCTCTGGTCCCTCTCTGGTCCCTCTCTGGTCCCTCTCCGGTCCCTCTCTGGTCCCTCTCTGGTCCATCTCTGGTCACTCTTGGTCCAGAGGTTCCCACCACTGTATAGTGTGTGTGTGTCCTCCTCCTCCACCTCACTCCCCACTCTGGATCTGGGAGGCCATTACAGTAGGCTTCCCCAAACTCTCTTCTTCCTCCTCCACCTCCTCCTCCTCTCCCCTCTCCCCACTCTGGATCTGGGAGGCCATTACAGTAGGCTTCCCCAACCTCTCCTCCTCCTCCTCCTCTTCCTCCTCCTCCTCCACCTCCTCTCCCCTCTCTGGATCTGGGAGGCCATTACAGTAGGCTTCCCCAATCTCTCCTCCTCCTCCTCCTCCTCCTCCTCCTCCTCCTCCTCCTCCTCTTCCTCCTCCTCCTCCACCTCCTCTCCCCTCTCTGGATCTGGGAGGCCATTACAGTAGGCTTCCCCAACCTCTCCTCTTCCTCCTCCTCCTCCACCTCCTCTCCCCACTGTGGATCTGGGAGGCCATTACAGTAGGCTTCCCCAACCTCTCCTCTTCCTCCTCCTCCTCCTCTTCCTCCTCCTCCTCCACCTCCTCTCCCCTCTCTGGATCTGGGAGACCATTACAGTAGGCTTCCCCAACCTCTCCTCTTCCTCCTCCTCCTCCACCTCCTCTCCCCTCTCTGGATCTGGGAGACCATTACAGTAGGCTTCCCCAACCTCTCCTCTTCCTCCTCCTCCTCCACCTCCTCTCCCCTCTCTGGATCTGGGAGACCATTACAGTAGGCTTCCCCAACCTCTCCTCTATCTCCTCCTCCAGTCAGATGTGGTAATGCTGTACCACTCATCCCTTGCCTGCTTTCCTTCCACCATGTCGTCATTTATTAGGCTTAGATTAAATCTGCCGAAACTCAATATTTTAATTGAATGTTTAGAGCCGAACCGTTCGCAGTGATAAATTTCCGTTGGCACCCTGCGTTCCACTATCATGTTTCTGGCCTAATTACATTTACATAAATGATGTTCCACAGGATCACCATTCAGGTGGGGGAGAGGAGGAGAGGAGGGGTGAGAGAGAGGGGGGTGAGGGGAGGACAGAGGGGGGTGAGAGGAGGTGAGAGAGCGAGAGAGCGAGAGAGAGAGAGAGAGAGAGAGAGAGAGAGAGAGAGAGAGAGAGAGAGAGAGAGAGAGAGAGAAAGAGAGAGATTACAGTAGGCTTCCCCAACCTCTCCTCTTCCTCCTCCTCCTCCACCTCCTCTCCCCTCTCTGGATCTGGGAGACCATTACAGTAGGCTTCCCCAACCTCTCCTCTATCTCCTCCTCCAGGCCCAGGGACATGTATTAGTCTGTGGCGACCTAAATGCCAGAACTGGACACGAACCTGACACCCTCAGCACACAGGGGGACAAACACCTGCCTGCAGGTGACAGCATTCCCTCCCCCATATTCCCCCCTAGGCATAACTATGACAACATAACCAACAAAAACGGGTCACAACTCCTGCAGCTCTGTCGCACGCTGGGTATGTACATAGTCAATGGTAGGCTTCGAGGGGACTCATATGGTAGGTACACTTATAGCTCATCTCTTGGCAGTAGCACTGTAGACTACTTTATCACTGACCTCAACCCAGAGTCTCTCAGAGCGTTCACAGTCAGCCCACTGACACCCCTATCAGACCACAGCAAAATCAAAGTCTACTTGAACAGAGCAATACTCAATCATGAGGCATCAAAGCCAAAGGAACTGAGTAACATTAAGAAATGCTTTAGATGGAAGGAATGCAGTTTGGAAACCTACCAAAAAACAATTAGGCAACAGCAAATCCAATCCCTTTTAGACAACTTCCTGGGTAAAACGTTCCACTGCAATAGTGAAGGTGTAAACTTGGCAGTAGAAAATCTTAACAGTATATTTGACCTCTCAGCTTCCCTATCAAATCTAAAAATCTCAAATAGAAAACCGAAGAAAATGAACAACAATGACAAATGGTTTGATGAAGAATGCAAAAATCTAAGAAATAAATTGAGAAACCTGTCCAACCAAAAACATAGAGACCCGGAAAACCTGAGTCTACGCCTTCACTATGGTGAATCACTAAAACAATACAGAAATACACTACGGAAAAAGAAGGAACAGCATGTCAGAAATCAGCTCAATGTAATTGAAGAATCCATAGACTCTAACCAATTCTGGGAAAATTGGAAAACACTAAACAAACAACAACACGAAGAATTATCTATCCAAAATGGAGATGTATGGGTAAACCACTTCTCCAATCTTTTTGGCTCTATAACAAAGAATAAAGAGCAAAAACATATACATGATCAAATACAAATACTAGAATCAACTATTAAAAACTACCAGAACCCACTGGATTCTCCAATTACCTTGAATGAGTTACAGGACAAAATAAAAACCCTCCAACCCAAAAAGGCCTGTGGTGTTGATGGTATCCTTAATGAAATGATCAAATATACAGACAACAAATTCCAATTGGCTATACTAAAACTCTTTAACATCGTCCTTAGCTCTGGCATCTTCCCCAATATTTGGAACCAAGGACTGATCACCCCAATCCACAAAAGTGGAGACAAATTTGACCCCAATAACTACCGTGGAATATGCGTCAACAGTAACCTTGGTAAAATACTCTGCATTATCATTAACAGCAGACTCGTACATTTCCTCAATGAACACAATGTACTGAGCAAATGTCAAATTGGCTTTTTACCAAATTACCGTACAACAGACCATGTATTCACCCTACACACCCTAATTGACAACCAAACAAACCAAAACAAAGGCAAAGTCTTCTCATGCTTTGTTGATTTCAAAAAAGCCTTCGACTCAATTTGGCATGAGGGTCTGCTATACAAATTGATGGAAAGTGGTGTTGGGGGTAAAACATACGACATTATAAAATCCATGTACACAAACAACAAGTGTGCGGTTAAAATTGGCAAAAAACACACACATTTCTTCACACAGGGTCGTGGGGTGAGACAGGGATGCAGCTTAAGCCCCACCCTCTTCAACATATATATCAACGAATTGGCGCGGGCACTAGAACAGTCTGCAGCACCCGGTCTCACCCTACTAGAATCCGAAGTCAAATGTCTACTGTTTGCTGATGATCTGGTACTTCTGTCACCAACCAAGGAGGGACTACAGCAGCACCTAGATCTTCTGCACAGATTCTGTCAGACCTGGGCCCTGACAGTAAATCTCAGTAAGACCAAAATAATGGTGTTCCAAAAAAGGTCCAGTCGCCAGGACCACAAATTCCATCTAGACACCGTTGCCCTAGAGCACACAAAAAACTATACATACCTCGGCCTAAACATCAGCACCACAGGTAACTTCCACAAAGCTGTGAACGATCTGAGAGACAAGGCAAGAAGGGCATTCTATGCCATCAAAAGGAACATAAATTTCAACATACCAATTAGGATCTGGCTAAAAATACTTGAATCAGTCATAGAGCCCATTGCCCTTTATGGTTGTGAGGTCTGGGGTCCGCTCACCAACCAAGATTTCACAAAATGGGGCAAACACCAAATTGAGACTCTGCATGCAGAATTCTGCAAAAATATCCTCCGTGTACAACGCAGAACACCAAATAATGCATGCAGAGCAGAATTAGGCCGATACCCACTAATTATCAAAATCCAGAAAAGAGCCGTTAAATTCTACAACCACCTAAAAGGAAGCGATTCCCAAACCTTCCATAACAAAGCCATCACCTACAGAGAGATGAACCTGGAGAAGAGTCCCCTAAGCAAACTGGTCCTAGGGCTCTGTTCACAAACACAAACACACCCCACAAAGCCCCAGGACAACAGCACAATTCGACCCAACCAAATCATGAGAAAACAAAAAGATAATTACTTGACACATTGGAAAGAATTAACAAAAAAACAGAGCAAACTAGAATGCTATTTGGCCCTAAACAGAGAGTACACAGTGGCAGAATACCTGACCACTGTGACTGACCCAAACTTAAGGAAAGCTTTGACTATGTACAGACTCAGTGAGCATAGCCTTGCTATTGAGAAAGGCCGCCGTAGGCAGACATGGCTCTCAAGAGAAGACAGGCTATGTGCACACTGCCCACAAAATGAGGTGGAAACCGAGCTGCACTTCCTAACCTCCTGCCCAATGTATGACCATATTAGAGACACATATTTCCCTCAGATCACACAGATCCACAAAGAATTCGAAAACAAATCCAATTTTGATAAACTCCCATATCTACTGGGTGAAATTCCACAGTGTGCCATCACAGCAGCAAGATTTGTGACCTGTTGCCACAAGAAAAGGGCAACCAGTGAAAAACAAACACCATTGTAAATACAACCCATATTTATGCTTACTTATTTTTTCTTGTGTGCTTTAACCATTTGTACATTGTTACAACACTGTATATATTTAATATGACACTCGTAATGTCTTTATTGTTTTGAAACTTCTGTATGTGTAATGTTTACTGTTAATTCGTTTTGTTTGTTTCACTTTTGTGTATTGTCTACCTCATTTGCTTTGGCAATGTTAACACATGTTTCCCATGCCAATAAAGCCCCTTGAATTGAATTGAATTGAATTGAATTGAATTGAATTGAATTGAATTGAGATTAGTGTGAAGGGTCAAGGGCAACCTGAATGGATGTTGGTATTGGGTTGGGCATTGACTATAGTGTTGGCATTGGGTTGGGCACTGACGATAGTGTTGGCATTGGGTTGGGCATTGACGATAGTGTTGGCATTGGGTTGGGCATTGACTATTGTGTTGGCATTGGATTGGATATTGACGATAGTGTTGGCATTGGGTTGGGCATTGACTATTGTGTTGGCATTGGATTGGATATTGACTATAGTGTTGGCATTGGATTGGATATTGACTAGTGTTGGCATTGGATTGGATATTGACTATAGTGTTGGCATTGGGTTGGGCATTGACTATTGTGTTGGCATTGGGTTGGGCATTGACTATAGTGTTGGGTTGGGCATTGACTATAGTGTTGGCATTGGGTTGGGCATTGACTATAGTGTTGGCATTGGGTTGGGCATTGACTATAGTGCTGGCATTGGGTTGGGCATTGACTATAGTGCTGGCATTGGGTTGGGCATTGACTATAGTGTTGGGTTGGGCATTGACTATAGTTTTGGCATTGGGTTGGGCATTGACTATAGTGTTGGTATTGGGTTGGGCATTGACTATAGTGTTGGCATTGGGTTGGGCAATGACTATAGTGTTGGGTTGGGCATTGACTACAGTGTTGGGTTGGGCATTGACTATAGTGTTGGCATTGGGTTGGGCAATGACTATAGTGTTGGGTTGGGCATTGACTAGAGTGTTGGGTTGGGCATTGACTATAGTGTTGGCATTGGGTTGGACATTGACTATAGTGTTGGCATTGGGTTGGGCAATGACTACAGTGTTGGCATTGGGTTGGGCATTGACTATAGTGTTGGCATTGACTATAGTGTTGGGTTGGATATTGACTATAGTGTTGGGTTGGCAATTGACTATAGTGTTGGGTTGGATATTGACTATAGTGTTGGGTTGGACATTGACTATAGTGTTGGCATCGGGGTGGGCATTGACTATAGTGTTGGCATTGGGTTGGATATTGACTATAGTGTTGGCATTGGATTGGATATTGACTAGTGTTGGCATTGGGTTGGGCATTGACTATAGTGTTGGCATTGGGTTGGGCATTGACTATAGTGTTGGCATTGGGTTGGGCATTGACTATAGTGTTGGCATTGACTATAGTGTTGGGTTGGATTTTGACTATAGTGTTGGCATTGGGTTGGGCATTGACTATAGTGTTGGGTTGGATATTGACTATAGTGTTGGCATTGGGTTGGGCATTGACTATAGTGTTGGGTTGGGCATTGACTATAGTGTTGGCATTGGGTTGGGCATTGACTATAGTGTTGGCATTGGGTTGGACATTGACTATAGTGTTGGGTTGGGCATTGACTATAGTGTTGGGTTGGGCATTGCCTATAGTGTTGGCATTGGGTTGGGCATTGACTATAGTGTTGTCATTGGGTTGGGCATTGACTATAGTGTTGGGTTGGGCATTGCTTATAGTGTTGGGTTGGGCATTGCCTATAGTGTTGGGTTGGGCATTGACTATAGTGTTGGCATTGGGTTGGGCATTGACTATAGTGTTGGCATTGGGTTGGGCATTGACTATAGTGTTGGGTTGGGCATTGACTATAGTTATGGCATTGGGTTGGGCATTGACTATAGTGTTGGGTTGGGCATTGACTATAGTGTTGGGTTGGGCATTGACTATAGTGTTGGGTTGGGCATTGCCTATAGTGTTGGGTTGGGCATTGCCTATAGTGTTGGCATTGGGTTGGGCATTGACTATAGTGTTGGGTTGGGCATTGACTATAGTGTTGGGTTGGGCATTGACTATGGTGTTGGGTTGGGCATTGACTATGGTGTTGGCATTGGGTTTATATTGACTATTGTGTTGGCATTGGGTTGGGCATTGACTATAGTGTTGGGTTGGACATTGACTATAGTGTTGGGTTGGGTTGGGCATTGACTATAGTGTTGGCATTGGGTTGGGCATTGACTATAGTGTTGGCATTGGGTTGGGCATTGACTATAATGTTGGTATTGGATTAGATATTGACTATAGTGTTGGGTTGGGCATTGACTATAATGTTGGCATTGGGTTGGGCATTGACTATAATGTTGGCATTGGGTTGGGCATTGACGATAGTGTTGGCATTGGGTTGGGCATTGACTATAGTGTTGGCATTGGGTTGGGCATTGACTATAGTGTTGGTATTGGGTTGGGCATTGACTATAATGTTGGCATTGGGTTGGGCATTGACTATAGTGTTGGTATTGGGTTGGGCATTGACTATAGTGTTGGTATTGGGTTGGGCATTGACTATAGTGTTGGGTTGGGTTGGGCATTGACTATAGTGTTGGCATTGGGTTGGGCATTGACTATAGTGTTGGGTTGGGTTGGGCATTGACTATAGTGTTGGGTTGGACATTGACTATAGTGTTGGGTTGGGTTGGGCATTGACTATAGTGTTGGCATTGGGTTACATCCTGTTATTGATGTTATAAGCTTGAGGAACTAAGACTGGCAGAACGGCTATCTACAGATGCCCAGTTGTTTTCTAATGCCATTACATAAAGCTAGTTATGTTTGGCTAAATCATATCAGTCAATGTTACTCAGTTGAATATTTTCAAAGCCACAACCTTAGTTCATATTAAATCAATATTCCTGGACTGGACTATTGGATTAGACTTCTTCTTTAGCCTGTAATGAACTTCTCTCACTGAGAAATCTACCAGCATGTTACCTGTTGTCTTTACATCAAAGAGGAAATCAGTTTACTGCGCTCCTCAGAAATGTCAAACGGTACATCCTAAATTGTACCCTTTCCCTATATAGTGTACTACTTTGGACCAGGGCCCATAGAAATCTGGTCAACAGTAGTGCACTATGTAGGGAAACGGATGCCGTTGGGGATGCAGTCGAAGACAGGTGTGAAGACAGAGACAGGCGTGAAGACAGTCAGAATCAGAATCACATTTATTCTCCAGTACACTTACCAGAATTTGCCTTAGTGTGAAGGTGCTGCCAGAAATAAACAATATATACTGATGAAAAAATATAAACGCAACGTGCAACAATTTCAACGGTTTTAATGAGTTACAGTTAATATCAGGAAATCAGTCAGTTGAAGAGGGTTTTATTACAGACAGAAGTACTCGTCAGTTTCATCAGCTGTCCGGGTGGCTGGTCTCAGACGGTCCCGCAGCTGAAGAAGCCGGATGTGGAGGTCCTGGGCTGGCGTGATTACACGTGGTTTGCAGTTGAGAGGCTGGTTGATGGAACTGCCAAATTCTCTAAAACGACATTGGAGGCAGCTTATGGTGGAGAAGTTAACATTAAATTCTCTGGCAACAGCTCTGATGGACATTCCTGCAGTCAGCATGCCAATTGCACACTCCCTCAAAACTTGTGTTGTGTTGTGTGACAAAAGTGCACATTTTAAAGTGGACTTTTATTGTACCCAGCACAAGGTGCACCTGTGTAATGATCAAGCTGTTTAATCAGCTTCTGATATGCCACACCTGTCAGCTGGAAGGATTATCTTGGCAAAGGAGAAATGCTCACTAACAGGGATGAAAACAAATTTGTGCACAACATTTTAGAGAAATAAGCTTTTTTTTTGTTTATAGACCATTTCTGGGATATTTTATTAATTAAAGCTCATGAAACATAGGACCAACACTTTACATGTTGCCTTCATATTATACACATCATACAGAATGAACAATATCGAAACAGTAAACATAAAACATAAAACTTTGGCGTATAGGCTGGTTACAGCGGAAATATACAACTTACTGAGGGGCTATATCTATGTAAGCGGAGGGAGGGTCGTTGCCATGGTGAATATATACAGTGTTGTGTGGAGGTGTACATAGTGCAGATGTATTATAGGACTGATTAGTATTGAGATCAGGGATGAAAAGGTGCAGTAATAGAGTATCACAGTATGAGCCATAATTGCCATAAAACCGGGCAGTCAAACAAGGAAATGGTTCCAATCGTTTTTTCCACCATAAATTTTTCCCATAGGGGATTTTAGACACACTTTAAAAAAAGGGCTGTGTTTTGTGTAGGCTCATCCTGGCTTGACGATAACTGTGTTAATCCCTCTAGGAAAAGGTAACTTTTTTTTTACCCACCAAAAACGAAATGGTAATTAGCTGCTAATGTGGCTATCGTAAAGAACTACAAATGTCAGGATGATCTAGATGAGACGGCTGAATCGAGACAAAGGTAAGAATCTCTGGATGAACTATCTAATATTAGCTAAATACAGTAATAAATACCTTGGCAAAATTGTCTTTAAATTGACAATTCTCTGAACTGTCTGGTGCAAGTTTAAAATTGACACAATACCTGTTAGCAGAGGTGTCCGCTAGAGACGACGTGCAGCAACTGCCATGGATTTGTAGTTTTGTATGATGTCTACTTTGATGCTAAATATAATATTTGAATCTGATAGAAAACAGAGCCCAATATATTGATAAAAGTCCCCTTCTCCAAGAGAGACACCTCCAATGTGGGGCTCTGTCGGCCCCATGCAAAGCCACTTCATCCCTATGAGCCCCACGGCCGGTTGATGAGGACCACAGCACGAGGGAAGAAGGACCACATCACGAGGGAAGAAGGACCACAGCACGAGGGAAGAAGGACCACAGCACGGGGGAAGAAGGACCACAGCACGGGGGAAGAAGGACCACAGCACGGGGGAAGAAGGATCACAGCACGAGGGAAGAAGGACCACAGCACGAGGGACGAAGGACCACTGCACGGGTGAAGAAGGACCACAGCACGAGGGACGAAGGACCACAGCACGAGAGAAGAAGGACCACAGCACGAGGGAAGAAGGACCACAGCACGAGGGAAGAAGAACCACAGCACGAGGGACGAAGGACCACAGCACGAGGGAAGAAGGACCACAGCACGAGGGAAGAAGGACCACAGCACGAGGGAAGAAGGACCACAGCACGGGGGAAGAAGAACCACAGCACGAGGGAAGAAGGACCACAACACGAGGGAAGAAGGACCACAACACGAGGGAAGAAGGACCACAGCACGAGGGAAGAAGGACCACAGCACGAGGGAAGAAGGACCACAGCACGGGGGAAGAAGGACCACAGCACGAGGGACGAAGGACCACAGCACGAGGGACGAAGGACCACAGCACGAGGGAAGAAGGACCACAGCACGAGGGAAGAAGGACCACAGCACGAGGGAAGAAGGACCACAGCACGGGGGAAGAAGGACCACAGCACGGGGGAAGAAGGACCACAGCACGAGGGAAGAAGGACCACAGCACGGGGGAAGAAGGACCACAGCACGAGGGAAGAAACTGTTCAGAGATTGACCTAAACCGTCTGCCAGAGCGGAGGCTTTGAAAGTCGGGGTGTCCGGGGTGGGCAAAGTCGGAGTTCTGGAGGCGTACAGGTCCATGATGGTGGGCAGGTGACAGCTTTCTCCGTAGATCGAACTATGTGCTACAGTTTGCCCTTGCAGCAGGCAGACACAGACCCAAACCAGACGGTGGTAGAAGAGGTGAGAATGGACTCAGTGATGGACATGTAGAACCTAACCAGAATTGTCCAAGACGGTACATCCTCTGCTGAGCCTTCCTGGTCAATACTGTGATGTTGTCCTCCCACTTGAGGTTGTGGGAGATGATTGTCCCCAGGAATTTGAATGACTTGGCCGTGCTAACAGCTGAGCCATTAATCAGGAGGGGGAGGGATGGTGGTGAGGAGCGTTTTCTGAAGGCAACCACCATCTCCAAGGTTTTTGACTGTGTTGAGTTCCAGGTTGTTGCGACTGCAGCAGACCACCAGGCAGTCAACCTCTTCAACGGTACTTGGACTCGTCGCCGTCGGAGATGAGACCGACCAGGGTGATGTCATCAACAAACCTGAGTAGTTTGACAGATGCGTCGTTGGAGGTGCAGTCATTGATGTGGACGGATTAGAGGAGACGCAGGCTTTGGTTTGGAGGGAATCAAGGAGGTGCAGTCATTGGTTTCGAGGGAGTAGAGGAGGTGCAGTCATTGGTGTGGAGGGAGGAGAGGAGGTACAGTCATTGGTGTGGAGGGAGGAGAGGAGGTACAGTCATTGGTGTGGAGGGATGAGAGGAGGTGCAGTCATTGGTGTGGAGGCAGTAGAGGAGGTGCAATCATTGGTGTGGAGGGAGGAGAGGAGGTTCAGTCATTGGTGTGGAGGGACTAGAGGAGGTGCAGTCATTGGTGTGGAGGGAGGAGAGGAGGTGCAGTCATTGGTGTGGAGGGAGGAGAGAAGGTGCAGTCATTGGTGTGGAGGGAGGAGAGGAGGTGCAGTCATTGGTGTGGAGGGATGAGAGGAGGTGCAGTCATTGGTGTGGAGGCAGTAGAGGAGGTGCAATCATTGGTGTGGAGGGAGGAGAGGAGGTGCAGTCATTGGTGTGGAGGGAGGAGAGGAGGTGCAGTCATTGGTGTGGAGGGAGGAGAGGAGGTGCAGTCATTGGTGTGGAGGGAGTAGAGGAGGTGCAGTCATTGGTGTGGAGGGAGGAGAGGAGGTGCAGTCGTTGATGTGGAGGGAGGAGAGGAGGTGCAGTCATTGGTGTGGAGGGAGGAGAGGAGGTGCAGTCATTGGTGTGGAGGGAGGAGAGGAGGTGCAGTCATTGATGTGGAGGGAGTAGAGGAGGTGCAGTCGTTGATGTGGAGGGAGGAGAGGAGGTGCAGTCATTGGTGTGGAGGGAGTAGAGGAGGTGCAGTCATTGGTGTGGAGGCAGTAGAGGAGGTGCAGTCATTGGTGTGGAGGGAGGAGAGGGGGAACACCAATCCTGCGGCGTCCCCTGTGCTGAGAGATAATGAGTCTGAAAAATAGTTCCCCATCTTAAACGTGCTGTGTGTTGTTAGTCAGGAAGTCAGTGATCACCCGGCAGGTGGAGTCTGATACGTTCAGCTGGGTGAGTTTGTGCTGTAGCAGGTTCCGGAATGATTGTGTTGAATGCTAAGCTAGTCCACAAACAATATCCTCACATATGTCCTTGGGTTGTCGAGGTGTTGGAGGATGTAGTGGAGGCCCGTGTTGACGGTGTCGTCCACTGACCTATTGGCTCTGGAGTTGAACTGCATGGGGTCAACGAGGACGTTGGTGGGTTTTGAGTGTCCAGTGAATTATCTGTGTCCTTTGCTGAATGTTGATTACCGACACAGTATTCAGCAAGGAATACAGGAATCATGCATGCTGTATAAAGAATGCCCAGATTTAAACCCTAATTCTAACTCTGAGTCTAATCCTGGCTTCATGTCCACACCCCGGTTCAACCACTACACTAGCCATAACCTTAAACCCTAACTTTAACTCTAAGCCTAATCCTAGCTCATGTCCACAGCCTGGCTCAACCCATAGAGACAGTTAAAGGACTCAACCTTGTCTCTGTCCCATTATGGCGTCTGTGAGAGCATGGGCAGCGCCCAAACCATAGGAGGTCTCACCCTGTTGACAACTTAAACATGGTGAAAGCTTCCCATGCTAAAATGAGGTTTTGGGTCAACACAGTCCTCTATCTATCTCTATGGCTCAACCCTAGCCATAACACTAACCCTAATCCTAACCCTAGCCCCAGTGACGGGCAATGCCAATCAAACCCCATGCTAATTGGACCCTCCATTCATCCTATGTCAAAATGCTAACTGCTAATCTTATCTCTCAGCTGCACAGACATACTGTAACAGCCTGTCTCTATTCAATGGGATACACCAGTATGTAGGGCCATACATTACGGTCATAGATCTATCATCCCATGTCTTTGTCCAATGGTCTACATCAGTAGGATGACATACCAACCCTCCTATCAGCACACAAAGGCTTGTGTCAGGAAGTCCAACTAATGGAGTTAGAGTAAGGTGATCCACTCTCACAGTGATGCCACTTGTGGTAGTATGTACACAGTGCTTCAGATGTCTCAAAGTGGGTGTCAGGGATACAGCACACGCAGGCTGAGTGTGAGGACACACACACGCAGACACACACACACACACACACACACACACACACACACACACACACACACACACA
This sequence comes from Salvelinus alpinus, assembly GCF_045679555.1. NCBI lineage: Eukaryota > Metazoa > Chordata > Actinopteri > Salmoniformes > Salmonidae > Salvelinus > Salvelinus alpinus. The sequence goes on from NC_092088.1 coordinate 94,708,505, forward strand.
CACACACACACACACACACACACACACACACACACACACACACACACACACACACACACACACACACACACACACACACACACACACACACACACACACACACACACACACACACACACACAGTGGTGGAAAAAGTACCCAAAAGTCATACTTGAGTAAAAGTAAAGATACCTTAATAGAAAATAACTCAAGTAAAAGTGAAAGTCACCCAGTAAAATACTACTTGAGTAAAAGTCTAAAAGTATTTAGGTTTTAAAAATATGTAAGTATCAAAAGTAAATGTAATTGCTAAAATATACTTAAGTATCAAAAGTAAAAAGTTAACGTACTAACATTTTCAACGTCCTTATATTATGCGAACCAGTTGTTGATTTTGTTGTTGATTTTACGAATAGCCAGGGGTACACTACAACACTCTGACATTCATTTACAAACAAAACATCTGTTTAGTGAGTCCACCAGATCAGAGGCAGTAGGGATGACCAGGGATGTTCTCTGTTTAGTGAGTCCACCAGATCAGATGCAGTAGGGATGACCAGGGATGTTCTCTGTTTAGTGAGTCCACCAGATCAGATGCAGTAGGGATGACCAGGGATGTTCTCTGTTTAGTGAGTCCACCAGATCAGACGCAGTAGGGATGAACAGAACATCCCTGGTCCACTGATCTGGTGGACTCACTAAACAGAGAACATCCCTGGTCATCCCTACTGCATCTGATCTGGTGGACTCACTAAACAGAGAACATCCCTGGTCATCCCTACTGCATCTGATCTGGTGGACTCACTAAACAGAGAACATCCCTGGTCATCCCTACAGCAGGATAGTAAAGTAAAGTACAGATACCCAACAAAACAACTTAAGTAGTACTTTGAAGTACTTTACATAAGTACTTTACACCACTGCGCGCGCACGCGCACACACACACACACACACACACACACACACACACACACACACACACACACACACACACACACACACACACACACACACACACACACACACACACACACACACACACACACACACACACACACACACACACACACACACACACACACACACACACACACAGGCTCTCCCAGGTTACTTCAGTTCTTGTCCCCACGTCTCAGTGTCTCGGGGAACCACATCTGAGTGAGTGGATGTGGTGGGAGTTCTATGTGGAAGGGTGGATTCCTGTCAACACTAAAATGTTGTAAGTAGATCATTTTCCACTGAAGGGTTCTATCCTGAATCAAAAAGGGTTCTCCCATGGGGACAAACAAGTAACTTTGTTTCTTCTTAGAGTGTAACCTGCTCTGCTTAAGGTTCTGCTCTGGGTTCTCAGTAAGAGCTGTAAGATCCCATTAAAGAAGTGGCTTGTCAGAGCTTTACTCAACTCCACTCCGGAAATGTCTGCCGTAATGTCTTTCCTTCACTGGTTATAGGAATGCTGCTCTCTCTCTCTCTCTCTCTCTCTCTCTCTCTCTCTCTCTCTCTCTCTCTCTCTCTCTCTCTCTCTCTCTCTCTCTCTCTCTCTCTCTCTCTCTCTCTCTCTCTCTCTCTCTCTCTCTCTCTCTCTCTCTCTCTCTCTCTCTCTCTCTCTCTCTCTCTCTCTCTCTCTCTCTCTCTCTCTCTCTCTCTCTCTCTCTCTCTCTCTCTCTGCTCCCATGCTGGGAATAGTAAGTGAGAAAGAAAATGATTGAATCGTTTTTCGGGAGGCCCTCTTAAAACAACACCGGGTCACATCGTCAAACAGCAATTCAGGCGCTAGTGTTACAGTTGCTGACGGCTTGCCAGGGAGCCCCCACGGTTTGGCTTGCTTCTAGGCCAGTCTGGTTGGCCCGGGCCGCCGTTAAAATATGAGTGGGTCTGAGAGGAGCTCCTTATGGTGATAGAGGAGGAATCCCCACTGTTCCAGCCAAACAGAGGTGAGGAAGGAGGCACATCGAAGCAGATTCACAGCACAACACGCCACTGGAGAGGATCAACTTGTCCTGGCTCTGATTCCCAGGGAAACGGGACTGAATGAGATTAATAGTCCACATTGGCGTTGGTGGTGGGGGAATTCCCATGACAATTTAAGCTATTCACGTAGTGGATTGAAATGTTCAATTCAAGAAAAAAGAAAAAATCCCCATTGAAATTGGGATTTTCTACTCTTGAAATGGGAATTCAATGCTATTTTCCTGAATCCACTACATTGGAAATTGACACCTCACTGAGAGTCTTCTCTCCCCTGTCTTCTGACGTTCATCCCTGCCAAAGTGAAAGGTTATTAAAATGGTGCTGGAGGGAATAGCAGCTGTTTTTCGGACTCCTGACCAAGGATGCTATTTGTGCGGACGCAACTTTTTTTTATACATAATGTTTCTGTCATCGCTTCCTATGACTAGAAAGATCTTCTGGACACCCCTAACCTCAATTTGAATAAAGATTTCTACTTCAATGAGTTGGCGGTGAAGGACATACTTCTCATCCCGGACCAAATCCCAGACACTCAAAAACAGAAGAGTCAGTGTTCTAGAGGCCAAGGGGATACCTGACCAGACTACGTCGGAGAGGATAAACCGTGTTCAGAGGCCAAGGGGATACCTGACCAGACTACGTCGGAGAGGATAAACCGTGTTCTAGAGGCCAAGGGGATACCTGACCAGACTACGTCGGAGAGGATAAACCGTGTTCTAGAGGCCAAGGGGATACCTGACCAGACTACGTCGCAGAGGATAAACCGTGTTCTAGAGGCCAAGGGGATACCTGACCAGACTACGTCGGAGAGGATAAACCGTGTTCTAGAGGCCAAGGGGATACCTGACCAGACTACGTCGGAGAGGATAAACCGTGTTCTAGAGGCCAAGGGGATACCTGACCAGACTACGTCGGAGAGGATAAACCGTGTTCTAGAGGCCAAGGGGATACCTGACCAGACTACGTCGGAGAGGATAAACCGTGTTCTAAAGGCCAAGGGGATACCTGACCAGACTACGTCGGAGAGGATAAACCGTGTTCTAGAGGCCAAGGGGATACCTGACCAGACTACGTCGGAGAGGATAAACCATGTTCTAGAGGCCAAGGGGATACCTGACCAGACTATGTCGGAGAGGATAAACCGTGTTCTAGAGGCCAAGGGGATACCTGACCAGACTACGTCGGAGAGGATAAACCGTGTTCTAGAGGCCAAGGGGATACCTGACCAGACTACGTCGGAGAGGATAAACCGTGTTCTAGAGGCCAAGGGGATACCTGACCAGACTACGTCGGAGAGGATAAACCGTGTTCTAGAGGCCAAGGGGATACCTGACCAGACTACGTCGGAGTGGATAAACCGCCTCTACCCTCTGTTCTTTTGGCGAACGTGCAATCACTAGAGAATAAACTGGACTAGCTCGGTTCGAGACTATCCTATCAATGTGATCTGAAGAACTGTAATATCCTATGTTTCTCGGAGTCGTGGCTGAACAAGGACATGGGTAATTTAAATGTAGCTGGTTATTCTATACATCGGCAGGACAAAACGGCAGCGTCAGGTGAACCCAAGGGGGGTGGTGTGTCTCTTTATCAACAACAGCTGGTGTGCGATCTCTAATATGAAGGAAGTCTGGAGGTTCTGCTCACCTGAGTGAGAATAGCTCATGATAAGCTGTAGATCAAACCATTTACCAAGAGAGTTTTCATCTATATTTTTCATAGCATTACCATCACAAACTGATGCTGTCACTAAGACCGCACTCAACGAGCTGTAGGCAGCAGGAAGCCTAGGTGTTAAAAACATTCGGCCAGTAACCAATAGGTTGCTGGTTTGAAACTCTGAGCCAGCAGGGTGGAGAAAAAAATTCTGCTCTGCCCTTGAGCAAGGCAGTCAACCCAAAACAAGAATTGCTCCCGATGAACTCGATTAAGGCATCCCCCTGCATCTCTCTGATTCAGAGGGCTTGGGTTAAATGACTCCTGCATCTCTCTGATTCAGAGGGCTTGGATTAAATGACTCCTGCATCTCTCTGATTCAGAGGGCTTGGGTTAAATGACTCCTGCACCTCTCTGATTCAGAGGGCTTGGGTTAAATGACTCCTGCACCTCTCTGATTCAGAGGGTTTGGGTTAAATGACTCCTGCACCTCTCTGATTCAGAGGGCTTGGGTTAAATGACTCCTGCACCTCTCTGATTCAGAGGGCTTGGGTTAAATGACTCCTGCATCTCTCTGATTCAGAGGGCTTGGGTTAAATGACTCCTGCATCTCTCTGATTCAGAGGGCTTGGGTTAAATGACTACTGCATCTCTCTGATTCAGAGGGGTTAAATGACTCCTGCACCTCTCTGATTCAGAGGGGTTAAATGACTCCTGCACCTCTCTGATTCAGAGGGCTTGGGTTAAATGACTCCTGCACCTCTCTGATTCAGAGGGCTTGGGTTAAATGACTACTGCATCTCTCTGATTCAGAGGGGTTAAATGACTCCTGCACCTCTCTGATTCAGAGGGGTTAAATGACTCCTGCACCTCTCTGATTCAGAGGGCTTGGGTTAAATGACTCCTGCACCTCTCTGATTCAGAGGGCTTGGGTTAAATGACTCCTGCACCTCTCTGATTCAGAGGGCTTGGGTTAAATGACTCCTGCATCTCTCTGATTCAGAGGGCTTGGGTTAAATGACTCCTGCATCTCTCTGATTCAGAGGGCTTGGGTTAAATGACTCCTGCATCTCTCTGATTCAGAGGGCTTGGGTTAAATGACTCCTGCACCTCTCTGATTCAGAGGGCTTGGGTTAAATGACTCCTGCACCTCTCTGATTCAGAGGGCTTGGGTTAAATGACTCCTGTACCTCTCTGATTCAGAGGGCTTGGGTTAAATGACTCCTGCATCTCTCTGATTCAGAGGGCTTGGGTTAAATGACTCCTGCATCTCTCTGATTCAGAGGGCTTGGGTTAAATGACTCCTGCATCTCTCTGATTCAGAGGGCTTGGGTTAAATGACTCCTGCACCTCTCTGATTCAGAGGGCTTGGGTTAAATGACTCCTGCACCTCTCTGATTCAGAGGGGTTGGGTTAAATGACTCCTGCACCTCTCTGATTCAGAGGGCTTGGGTTAAATGACTCCTGCACCTCTCTGATTCAGAGGGCTTGGGTTAAATGACTCCTGCACCTCTCTGATTCAGAGGGCTTGGGTTAAATGACCCCTGCATCTCTCTGATTCAGAGGCCTTGGGTTAAATGACTCCTGCATCTCTCTGATTCAGAGGGCTTGGGTTAAATGACTCCTGCACCTCTCTGATTCAGAGGGCTTGGGTTAAATGACTCCTGCACCTCTCTGATTCAGAGGGCTTGGGTTAAATGACTCCTGCATCTCTCTGATTCAGAGGGCTTGGGTTAAATGACTCCTGCATCTCTCTGATTCAGAGGGCTTGCGTTAAATGACTCCTGCATCTCTCTGATTCAGAGGGCTTGCGTTAAATGACTCCTGCATCTCTCTGATTCAGAGGGCTTGGGTTAAATGCGGAAGACACATTTTGGTTGAAAGCATTCAGTAATGCAACTGACTTCTTTCCCTGTATAGGGCCATAAGCAAACAACAAGATGCTCACCCAGAGGTGGCGCTCCGAGTGGCCGGGGATATTAATGCAGAATAACTGATATCTGTTTAACTTCATTTCTAGATCACCTTTAACTCCACACACAGAGATGCATTCGACGCTCTCCATTTGGGCAAATCTGACCATCGTATCCTCCGGATTCCTGCTGACATGCTAATACTCAGAAGTACCAGTGGCTCCATCAATACGAAAGTGGTCTGATGAAGTGGATGCTAAAGCTACAGGACTGTTTCACTACAACAGACTGAAATATATTCCCGGATTCATCCGATGGCATTCAGGAGTTTACCACATCAGTTACCGGCTTCATTAATAAGTGCATTGACGACATCGTCCCCATAGTGACCGTACGTACATATCCCAACCAGAAGCCATGGGTTACAGGCAACTTTCACACTGAGCTAAAGGCTAGATTGCATTGCTGTGAGCCTAATTTTCATACACCTGTCAGCAACGGGTGTGGCTGAAATAACCGAATCCACTAATTTGAATGGGTGTCCACATACTTTTGTATATATATTGTATCACGGATTACAAAGGGAAACCCAGCCGCAAGCTGCCCAGTGACTTGAGCCTACCAGACAAGCTAAATGCCATCTACTCTTGCTTCCAGGCAAGCAACACTGAAACATGCATGAGAGCATCAGCTGATCCTGATGACTGTGTGATCACACTCTCCGTAGCAAATGTGAGTAAGACCTTTAAACTGGTTAACATTCACAAGGCCGCAGGGCCCGACGGATTACCATGACGCGTACTCAGAGCATGCGCTGACCAGCTGGCAAGTGTCTTCACTGATATTTTCAACCTCTCCCTGACCCAGTATATAATACCTACAAGACCCAGTATATAATACCTGTTTCAAGCAGACCACCATAGTCCCAGTATATAATACCTGTTTCAAGCAGACCACCATAGTCCCAGTATATAATACCTGTTTCAAGCAGACCACCATAGTCCCTGTGCCCAAGAACGCCTTGGTAACATGTCTAAATGACTATCGACCTGTAGAACACATCTGTAGCCATGAAGTGCTTTGAAAAGTTGGTCATGACTCACATCAACACCATCATCCCAGACACCCAGGACCCACTCCAATTCACATACTGGCCCAACAGATCCACAGATGGTGTAATCTTTATTTCACTCCACACTGCCCAATACCACCTGGACAAGAGGAAAACCTATTTAAGAATGCTGTTCATTGACTACCGCTTGATGACACGACAGCGATAGGCCTGATCACCAATGGTGATGAGACAGCCAATTGGGAGGAGGTCAAAGACCTGGCAGTGTGGGTGCCAGGACAACAACTTCTCCCCCAACGTCAGCAAGACAAAGGAGCTGATCGTGGAATACAGGAAATGGAGGGCCGAGTACCCCTCCATTCACCTTGTGGAGCGGGTCAAGTGGAACGGGTCGAGAGATCCAAGTTCCTCGGTGTCCACATCACTAAGGACCTATCGTGGTCCAAACACACCAACACAGACGTGAAGAGGCTACGACGACGCCTCTTCCCCCTCAGGAGGCTGAAAAGACTTGGCATGGGCCCTCAGATCGTCAAAAAGTTCTACAGCTGCACCTTTGAGAGCCTCTTGACTGGCTACGTCACTGCTTGGTATCCGACCGTAAGGCGCTACAGAGGGTAGTGAGGACGGAACAGTACATCACTGGGGCAGAGCTCCCTGCCATCCTGAACCTCTATACCAGGCAGTGTCGTAGGAAGGCCCTACAAATGCCTCTAGCCACCCAAGTCATATTTTGTTCTCTCTGCTACCACATGGCAAGTGGTAACCGAGTGCCAAGTCTGGGACCGAAAGGCACACACATAAAACACACACACACATACATATTGAAGCCACACACACACACACGCACGCACGAACACACACACACGCACACACGAACACACACACACACACACACACACACACACACACACACACACACACACACACACACACACACACACACACACACACACACACACACACACACACTTCACATGCTGTTACTATGTTTACTATCTATCTGATTGACTGTGACTGGTCACTTTACCCCTACCTACATGTTCATATTACCTCAATCACTTCAACTACCTCGTACCCCTGCACATTGACTCGGTACCAGTACTCCTTATATATAGCCTCATTATTATAATACTACAGGGGTACTGGTACTCCTTGTATATAGTCTCATTATTATAATACTACAGGGGTACTGGTACTCCTTGTATATAGTCTCATTATTATAATACTACAGGGGTACTGGTACTCCTTGTATATAGTCTCATTATTATAATACTACAGAGGTACTGGTACTCCTTGTATATAGTCTCATTATTATAATACTACAGGGGTACTGGTACTACTTGTATATAGTCTCATTATTATAATACTACAGAGGTACTGGTACTCCTTGTATATAGTCTCATTATTATAATACTACAGGGGAACTGGTACTCCTTGTATATAGCCTCATTATTATAATACTACAGGGGTACTGGTCCTCCTTGTATATAGACTCATTATTATAATACTACAGGGGTACTGGTCCTCCTTGTATATAGTATCATTATTATAATACTACAGGGGTACTGGTACTCCTTGTATATAGACTCATTATTATAATACTACAGGGGAACTGGTACTCCTTGTATATAGCCTCATTATTATAATACTACAGGGGTACTGGTACTCCTTGTATATAGACTCATTATTATAATACTACAGGGGTACTGGTACTCCTTGTATATAGACTCATTATTATAATACTACAGGGGAACTGGTACTCCTTGTATATAGCCTCATTATTATAATACTACAGGGGTACTGGTACTCCTTGTATATAGACTCATTATTATAATACTACAGGGGTACTGGTCCTCCTTGTATATAGTATCATTATTATAATACTACAGGGGTACTGGTACTCCTTGTATATAGACTCATTATTATAATACTACAGGGGAACTGGTACTCGTTGTATATAGCCTCATTCTTATAATACTACAGGGGTACTGGTACTCCTTGTATATAGACTCATTATTATAATACTACAGGGGTACTGGTACTCCTTATATATAGCATCATTACTCTTATTTTATTGTGTCACTATTTCCATTTTTGTGTTTTGTAATTTATTTTTTATTTTTAACTCTGATTTGCTGGGAAAGGGCTTGTCAGCATCACTTGTTTTATTCGGCACATTAGACAAATCAAATTTGATTTGATTATTCCCAGTCCCAAATTCCCATTTTCAGATCCCAGTTGGGAAAACCCGATAGTGTAATTAGCTCTCTCCGGGAATAGCAGTGAATTCTCTAGAAGCTCCTGATGTGGAATCAAAGTAGCGTCTGGGGCCTTTGTTGGAATTAAGGGCACAATACGTAACCCTTCCCTGGGGCGTTCTGATGCTCTGATGCTGTCTGAATGGGATGACTTGGGTTACCAGATACCCCCTTCCACCACCCCCCAAATCCTCAAATTCCCCCCTGGACAGTCTGGTCTAGCACAGAGCAGGACAGGTATAAAGGTTTAGAGCAACAACAAACTGCTTTATGACAGTGAGATGGTTAGACAGTGAGCGTTGTCATTGTCTAAGTGGGTTGTCAGGTAATCAGAGGGCTGACTGTCAAAGAAACAGATTATTTTCTTTTGTGAACTTTTTGAACTGTCTGTCTGTCTGTCTGTCTGTCCGTTTCTCTCTCTCTGTCTGTCCGTTTCTCTCTCTCTGTCCGTTTGTTCGTCCGTCTCTCTCTCTCTCTTTCAGTCTGTCCGTCCATCTGTCCGTCTGTTCGTCCGTCTGTCCGTCTCTCTCTCTCTCTGTCCGTCTGTCCGTCCATCTGTCCGTCTGTTCGTCCGTCTGTCCGTTTCTCTCTCTCTGTCCGTCTGTCCGGCCGTCTCTCTCGCTCTGTCCGTCTGTCCATCCGTCTCTCTCTCTCTGTCCATCTGTCCGTCCGTTCGTCCGTCTCTCTCTCTCTCTCTGTCCGTCTGTCCGTCTCTCTCTCTCTGTCCGTCTGTTCGTCCGTCCGTCCGTCCGTCCATCTCTCTCTCTCTCTCTCTCTCTGTCCGTCTGTCCGTCCGTCTGTCCGTCCGTCTATTCATTCATTAATTCATCTGTCTGTCTATTTATTTCTCTCTCTCTCTCTCTCTCTCTCTCTCTCTCTCTCTCTCTCTCTCTCTCTCTCTCTCTCTCTCTCTCTCTCTCTCTCCCTCTGTCTGTCTCTCCCTCTGTCTTTTATCTCTCTCCCTCTGCTTCCTCTCTCTTTCTTTCGCCTCAACACAACCTTCCCCTGTCACAGCATATTAAAAGGTGTTTACATGTGCATGTCCAATGTGATGAATATGTATGTGACCTGTTTCTCTGGAGCCTGCCTGCCTGCCCTCTCCTAGCTGACTCCTCAGGCACAAAACAACACTTCTCAATGAGCACAGCATGCAGCGCACACACACACACACACACACACACACACACACACACACACACACACACACACACACACACACACACACACACACACACACACACACACCCCCCACACACACACACACACACACACACACACACACACACACACACACACACACACACACACACACCATCCTGACCTTTCACCATGTGTGTTTTACGTATAAAGAAGGGGAGGAGAGGGGGCTAGCCTGAAGACTGGAGAGGAGGGGAGGCTACCATGAAGACTGGAGAAGAGGGGAGGCTAGCCTGAAGACTGGAGAAGAGGGGAGACTAGCCTGAAGACTGGAGAGGAGAGGGGGCTAGCATGAAGACTGGAGAGGAGGGGAGGTTAGCCTGAAGACTGGAGAAGAGGGGAGGTTAGCCTGAAGACTGGAGAGGAGGGGAGGTTAGCCTGAAGACTGGAGAAGAGGGGAGACTAGCCTGAAGACTGGAGAGGAGAGGGGGCTAGCATGAAGACTGGAGAGGAGGGGAGGCTACCCTGAAGACTGGAGAGGAGGGGAGGTTAGCCTGAAGACTGGAGAAGAGGGGAGACTAGCCTGAAGACTGGAGAGGAGAGGGGGCTAGCATGAAGACTGGAGAGGAGGGGAGGTTAGCCTGAAGACTGGAGAAGAGGGGAGGTTAGCCTGAAGACTGGAGAGGAGGGGAGGTTAGCCTGAAGACTGGAGAAGAGGGGAGACTAGCCTGAAGACTGGAGAGGAGAGGGGGCTAGCATGAAGACTGGAGAGGAGGGGAGGTTAGCCTGAAGACTGGAGAGGAGAGGGGGCTAGCATGAAGACTGGAGAAGAGGGGAGGTTAGCCTGAAGACTGGAGAGGAGAGGGGGCTAGCATGAAGACTGTAGAGGAGGGGAGGCTAGCCTGAAGACTGGAGAGGAGAGGGGGCTAGCATGAAGACTGGAGAGGAGGGGAGGTTAGCCTGAAGACTGGAGAGGAGAGGGGGCTAGCATGAAGACTGGAGAGGAGGGGAGGTTAGCCTGAAGACTGGAGAGGAGAGGGGGCTAGCATGAAGACTGGAGAGGAGGGGAGGTTAGCCTGAAGACTGGAGAGGAGAGGGGGCTAGCATGAAGACTGGAGAAGAGGGGAGACTAGCCTGAAGACTGGAGAGGAGAGGGGGCTAGCATGAAGACTGTAGAGGAGGGGAGGCTAGCCTGAAGACTGGAGAGGAGAGGGGGCTAGCATGAAGACTGGAGAGGAGGGGAGGTTAGCCTGAAGACTGGAGAAGAGGGGAGGTTAGCCTGAAGACTGGAGAGGAGGGGAGGTTAGCCTGAAGACTGGAGAGGAGGGGGGGGTTAGCCTGAAGACTGGAGAGGAGGGGAGGCTAGCCTGAAGACTGGAGAGGAGGGGGGGCTAGCCTGAAGACTGGAGAGGAGGGGAGGTTAGCCTGAAGACTGGAGAGGAGGGGAGGTTAGCCTGAAGACTGGAGAGGAGGGGGGGCTACCCTGAAGACTGGAGAGGAGGGGAGGTTAGCCTGAAGACTGGAGAGGAGGGGAGGCTAGCCTGAAGACTGTAGAGGAGGAGAGGTTAGCCTGAAGACTGGAGAGGAGGGGGGGCTAGCCTGAAGACTGGAGAGGAGGGGAGGTTAGCCTGAAGACTGGAGAGGAGGGGAGGCTACCCTGAAGACTGGAGAGGAGGGGAGGTTAGCCTGAAGACTGGAGAGGAGGGGGGGCTAGCCTGAAGACTGGAGAGAAGGGGAGGCTACCCTGAAGACTGGAGGGGAGGGGAGGCTAGCCTGAAGACTGGAGAGAAGGGGAGGTTAGCCTGAAGACTGGTGAGAAGGGGAGGCTACCCTGAAGACTGGAGATGAGGGGAGGATACCCTGAAGACTGGAGAGGAGGGGGGGCTAGCCTGAAGACTGGAGAGGAGGGGAGGTTAGCCTGAAGACTGGAGAGGAGGGGAGGGGAGGGGAGGTTAGCCTGAAGACTGGAGAGGAGGGGGCTAGCCTGAAGACTGGAGAGGAGGGGAGGCTACCCTGAAGACTGGAGAGGAGGGAAGGCTACCCTGAAGACTGGTGAGAAGGGGAGGCTACCCTGAAGACTGGAGATGAGGGGAGGATACCCTGAAGACTGGAGAGGAGGGGAGGTTAGCCTGAAGACTGGAGAGGAGGGGAGGTTAGCCTGAAGACTGGAGAGGAGGGGGGCTACCCTGAAGACTGGAGAGGAGGGGAGGCTAGCCTGAAGACTGTAGAGGAGGGGAGGTTAGCCTGAAGACTGGAGAAGAGGGGAGGCTAGCCTGAAGACTGGAGAGGAGGGGGGGTTAGCCTGAAGACTGGAGAGGAGGGGGGGCTAGCCTGAAGACTGGAGAGAAGGGGAGGCTACCCTGAAGACTGGAGGGGAGGGGAGGCTAGCCTGAAGACTGGAGAGAAGGGGAGGTTAGCCTGAAGACTGGAGAGGAGGGGGGGCTACCCTGAAGACTGGAGAGGAGGGGGGGCTACCATGAAGACTGTAGAGGAGGGGAGGTTAGCCTGAAGACTGGAGAAGAGGGGAGGTTAGCCTGAAGACTGGAGAGGAGGGGAGGTTAGCCTGAAGACTGGAGAGGAGGGGAGGGGAGGGGAGGTTAGCCTGAAGACTGGAGAGGAGGGGGGGCTAGCCTGAAGACTGGAGAGGAGGGGAGGCTACCCTGAAGACTGGAGAGGAGGGAAGGCTACCCTGAAGACTGGTGAGAAGGGGAGGCTACCCTGAAGACTGGAGATGAGGGGAGGATACCCTGAAGACTGGAGAGGAGGGGAGGTTAGCCTGAAGACTGGAGAGGAGGGGAGGTTAGCCTGAAGACTGGAGAGGAGGGGGGCTACCCTGAAGACTGGAGAGGAGGGGAGGCTAGCCTGAAGACTGTAGAGGAGGGGAGGTTAGCCTGAAGACTGGAGAAGAGGGGAGGTTAGCCTGAAGACTGGAGAGGAGGGGGGCTACCCTGAAGACTGGAGAGGAGGGGAGGCTAGCATGAAGACTGGAGAAGAGGGGAGGCTAGCCTGAAGACTGTAGAGGAGGGGAGGTTAGCCTGAAGACTGGAGAAGAGGGGAGGTTAGCCTGAAGACTGGAGAGGAGAGGGGCTAGCCTGAAGACTGGAGAGGAGGGGGGGCTAGCCTGAAGACTGGAGAGGAGGGGAGGCTACCCTGAAGACTGGAGAGGAGGGGAGAGGAGGGGAGGTTAGCCTGAAGACTGGAGAGGAGGGGGGGCTACCCTGAAGACTGGAGAGGAGGGGAGGTCAGCCTGAAGACTGGAGAGGACGGGAGGTTAGCCTGAAGACTGGAGAGGAGGGGGGGCTAGCCTGAAGACTGGAGAGGAGGGGGGCTAGCCTGAAGACTGGAGAGGAGGGGGGGCTAGCCTGAAGACTGGAGAGGAGGGGAGGTTAGCCTGAAGACTGGAGAGGAGGGGGGGCTAGCCTGAAGACTGGAGAGGAGGGGAGGCTACCATGAAGACTGGAGAGGAGGGGGGGCTAGCCTGAAGACTGGAGAGGAGGGGGGGCTAGCCTGAAGACTGGAGAGGAGGGGGGGCTAGCCTGAAGACTGGAGACGAGGGGAGGTTAGCCTGAAGACTGGAGAGGATGGGAGGTTAGCCTGAAGACCGGAGACGAGGGGAGGTTAGCCTGAAGACTGGAGACGAGGGGAGGTTAGCCTGAAGACTGGAGAGGATGGGAGGTTAGCCTGAAGACTGGAGAGGAGGGGAGATTAGCCTGAAGACTGGAGAGGAGGGGAGGGGAGGGGAGGTTAGCCTGAAGACTGGAGAGGAGGGGGCTAGCCTGAAGACTGGAGAGGAGGGGAGGCTACCCTGAAGACTGGAGAGGAGGGAAGGCTACCCTGAAGACTGGTGAGAAGGGGAGGCTACCCTGAAGACTGGAGATGAGGGGAGGATACCCTGAAGACTGGAGAGGAGGGGAGGTTAGCCTGAAGACTGGAGAGGAGGGGAGGCTACCCTGAAGACTAGAGAGGAGGGGAGGTTAGCCTGAAGACTGGAGAGGAGGGGAGGTTAGCCTGAAGACTGGAGAGGAGGGGAGGCTAGCCTGAAGACTGGAGAGGAGGGGGGGCTACCCTGAAGACTGGAGAGGAGGGGGGGCTAGCCTGAAGACTGGAGAGGAGGGGAGGCTAGCCTGAAGACTGGAGAGGAGGGGAGGCTACCATGAAGACTGGAGAAGAGGGGAGGCTACCCTGAAGACTGGAGAGGAGGGGAGGCTAGCCTGAAGACTGGAGAGGAGGGGAGACTAGCCTGAAGACTGGAGAGGAGGGGAGGTTAGCCTGAAGACTGGAGAGGAGGGGAGGTTAGCCTGAAGACTGGAGAGGAGGGGAGGCTAGCCTGAAGACTGGAGAGGAGGGGAGACTAGCCTGAAGACTGGAGAGGAGGGGAGGTTAGCCTGAAGACTGGAGAGGAGGGGAGGTTAGCCTGAAGACTGGAGAGGAGGGGAGGTTAGCCTGAAGACTGGAGAGGAGGGGAGGCTAGCCTGAAGACTGGAGAGGAGGGGAGGTTAGCCTGAAGACTGGAGAGGAGGGGAGGGGAGGGGAGGTTAGCCTGAAGACTGGAGAGGAGGGGGCTAGCCTGAAGACTGGAGAGGAGGGGAGGCTACCCTGAAGACTGGAGAGGAGGGAAGGCTACCCTGAAGACTGGTGAGAAGGGGAGGCTACCCTGAAGACTGGAGATGAGGGGAGGATACCCTGAAGACTGGAGAGGAGGGGAGGTTAGCCTGAAGACTGGAGAGGAGGGGAGGTTAGCCTGAAGACTGGAGAGGAGGGGGGGCTACCCTGAAGACTGGAGAGGAGGGGAGGCTAGCCTGAAGACTGTAGAGGAGGGGAGGTTAGCCTGAAGACTGGAGAAGAGGGGAGGCTAGCCTGAAGACTGGAGAGGAGGGGGGGTTAGCCTGAAGACTGGAGAGGAGGGGGGGCTAGCCTGAAGACTGGAGAGAAGGGGAGGCTACCCTGAAGACTGGAGGGGAGGGGAGGCTAGCCTGAAGACTGGAGAGAAGGGGAGGTTAGCCTGAAGACTGGAGAGGAGGGGGGGCTACCCTGAAGACTGGAGAGGAGGGGGGGCTACCATGAAGACTGTAGAGGAGGGGAGGTTAGCCTGAAGACTGGAGAAGAGGGGAGGTTAGCCTGAAGACTGGAGAGGAGGGGAGGTTAGCCTGAAGACTGGAGAGGAGGGGAGGGGAGGGGAGGTTAGCCTGAAGACTGGAGAGGAGGGGGGGCTAGCCTGAAGACTGGAGAGGAGGGGAGGCTACCCTGAAGACTGGAGAGGAGGGAAGGCTACCCTGAAGACTGGTGAGAAGGGGAGGCTACCCTGAAGACTGGAGATGAGGGGAGGATACCCTGAAGACTGGAGAGGAGGGGAGGTTAGCCTGAAGACTGGAGAGGAGGGGAGGTTAGCCTGAAGACTGGAGAGGAGGGGGGCTACCCTGAAGACTGGAGAGGAGGGGAGGCTAGCCTGAAGACTGTAGAGGAGGGGAGGTTAGCCTGAAGACTGGAGAAGAGGGGAGGTTAGCCTGAAGACTGGAGAGGAGGGGGGCTACCCTGAAGACTGGAGAGGAGGGGAGGCTAGCATGAAGACTGGAGAAGAGGGGAGGCTAGCCTGAAGACTGTAGAGGAGGGGAGGTTAGCCTGAAGACTGGAGAAGAGGGGAGGTTAGCCTGAAGACTGGAGAGGAGAGGGGGCTAGCCTGAAGACTGGAGAGGAGGGGGGGATAGCCTGAAGACTGGAGAGGAGGGGAGGCTACCCTGAAGACTGGAGAGGAGGGGAGAGGAGGGGAGGTTAGCCTGAAGACTGGAGAGGAGGGGGGGCTACCCTGAAGACTGGAGAGGAGGGGAGGTCAGCCTGAAGACTGGAGAGGAGGGGAGGTTAGCCTGAAGACTGGAGAGGAGGGGGGGCTAGCCTGAAGACTGGAGAGGAGGGGGGCTAGCCTGAAGACTGGAGAGGAGGGGGGGCTAGCCTGAAGACTGGAGAGGAGGGGAGGTTAGCCTGAAGACTGGAGAGGAGGGGGGGCTAGCCTGAAGACTGGAGAGGAGGGGAGGCTAGCCTGAAGACTGGAGAGGAGGGGGGGCTAGCCTGAAGACTGGAGAGGAGGGGGGGCTAGCCTGAAGACTGGAGACGAGGGGAGGTTAGCCTGAAGACTGGAGAGGATGGGAGGTTAGCCTGAAGACTGGAGACGAGGGGAGGTTAGCCTGAAGACTGGAGACGAGGGGAGGTTAGCCTGAAGACTGGAGAGGATGGGAGGTTAGCCTGAAGACTGGAGAGGAGGGGAGATTAGCCTGAAGACTGGAGAGGAGGGGAGGGGAGGGGAGGTTAGCCTGAAGACTGGAGAGGAGGGGGCTAGCCTGAAGACTGGAGAGGAGGGGAGGCTACCCTGAAGACTGGAGAGGAGGGAAGGCTACCCTGAAGACTGGTGAGAAGGGGAGGCTACCCTGAAGACTGGAGATGAGGGGAGGATACCCTGAAGACTGGAGAGGAGGGGAGGCTACCCTGAAGACTGGAGAGGAGGGAAGGCTACCCTGAAGACTGGTGAGAAGGGGAGGCTACCCTGAAGACTGGAGATGAGGGGAGGATACCCTGAAGACTGGAGAGGAGGGGAGGCTACCCTGAAGACTGGAGAGGAGGGGAGGTTAGCCTGAAGACTGGAGAGGAGGGGAGGCTAGCCTGAAGACTGGAGAGGAGGGGGGGCTACCCTGAAGACTGGAGAGGAGGGGAGGCTACCCTGAAGACTAGAGAGGAGGGGAGGTTAGCCTGAAGACTGGAGAGGAGGGGAGGTTAGCCTGAAGACTGGAGAGGAGGGGAGGCTAGCCTGAAGACTGGAGAGGAGGGGGGGCTACCCTGAAGACTGGAGAGGAGGGGGGGCTAGCCTGAAGACTGGAGAGGAGGGGAGGCTAGCCTGAAGACTGGAGAGGAGGGGAGGCTACCATGAAGACTGGAGAAGAGGGGAGGCTACCCTGAAGACTGGAGAGGAGGGGAGGCTAGCCTGAAGACTGGAGAGGAGGGGAGGTTAGCCTGAAGACTGGAGAGGAGGGGAGGTTAGCCTGAAGACTGGAGAGGAGGGGAGGCTACCCTGAAGACTAGAGAGGAGGGGAGGTTAGCCTGAAGACTGGAGAGGAGGGGGGGCTAGCCTGAAGACTGGAGAGGAGGGGAGGTTAGCCTGAAGACTGGAGAGGAGGGGATGCTACCCTGAAGACTGGAGAGGAAAGGAGATTAGCCTGAAGACTGGAGAGGAGGGGAGGCTAGCCTGAAGACTGGAGAGAAGGGGAGGCTAGCCTGAAGACTGGAGAGAAGGGGAGGCTAGCCTGAAGACTGGAGAGGAGGGGAGGCTAGCCTGAAGACTGGAGAGAAGGGGAGGCTACCCTGAAGACTGGAGGGGAGGGGAGGTTAGCCTGAAGACTGGAGAGGAGGGGGGCTAGCCTGAAGACTGGAGAGGAGGGGAGGCTACCCTGAAGACTGGAGAGGAGGGGAGGCTACCCTGAAGACTGGCGAGGAGGGGAGGTTAGCCTGAAGACTGGAGAGGATGGGAGGCTACCCTGAAGACTAGAGAGGAGGGGAGGTTAGCCTGAAGACTGGAGAGGAGGGGAGGGGAGGTTAGCCTGAAGACTGGAGAGGAGGGGAGGCTACCCTGATGACAACTCCTTCAAATGCAGGTTTGTGACGCTTTAAAACCAGGGAGTTCTTTCACTCAGAGGCTTCATCCCCTTCATGGATCAGAGGTCAATGCTGACTTCTGGATCTGGGTCAGAGGTCAATGCTGACTTCTGGATCTGGGTCAGAGGTCAATGCTGACTTCTGGATCTGGGTCAGAGGTCACTTCTGACTTCTGGATCTGGGTCAGAGGTCACTGCTGATTTCTGGATCTGGGTCAGAGGTCAATGCTGACTTCTGGATCTGGGTCAGAGGTCAACGCTGACTTCTGGATCTGGGTCAGAGATTCATGCCCTGGAAATGTTGTGTTAGTTCAAATTTAGGCTTTGATTTGAGCCGTTCACCGAGTATTATGATTTTTGTTTACACTTTTTATGAAATGCTCCTTCTCATGCTGTAAATATTATTATTATTTGTATTTTTTATTTGGATCCAATAACTCCTCAGCGAACGCCAGTCTTCCTCGGGTCCAGTGCCTCCCATTGACCCAGATCGCATTATAAACCTTGGCATTGGTATACCTTCAAACATCTCTTGCCTCTGTGTTAAAACAATTAGTTGTATACTGGAAAGGCAACGGTACATGATCCCCATAATGCACTTTACACAAGTCCTCCCTAGGGCTGTTGTGGTGACCGAATTTCCGCCACACCGGCGGTCACGAGGTCATGAAGGCAATCAAATTCCATGTGACCGTTTAGTCACGGTAATTAGGCTTCTCCAATCTCTGATGCTACTGATGGTCATTAGTAGCCTACCAAACTTGCTAACTGCCTGGTACTCAACACTCTATTGTCCCTCTAATCACATTGACATCAATGCAAATGTTTTTGAAAATCTAATCAAACACTTCATGAGAGCCCATGAGCTCATGTTGCGCAACATTTCAATAGGCTATGTAATTGTGTGAGAAAACAGAGTGATGGCCTCTACTAAAAATAGGAGGTTGAACTTTCTATAGGCTAGGTCTACTATATTTATTTTTCAAAATGTCCTAATATTGAGCACATTGCTTATATTTACAACAGGAGTATAGCCTACCTGGCTGGTGAAAAATAAACCACGGGGAAAAGCGTCCTCCGTTCGCTATTTAAGTGTCAAATTGTGACTGAGAGACTGATGAAGTGTGTACAGCCAGCGCAAAAAAAAACAAAGCAGAGCTCATGCCTTTCAAGCCACTTTTTTCAAATCATCTTTAGAGTCACATCATACAGTCCTACAATGTATTAAACATCAAAACATATAGCCCGACGTTTGTAGAACAATTAAAGCTACATGAATAACTCTAAATTAAGCATATAGGAATACCTATTTCTTAGGTAACCGGTCAACACAGAATAGCCGAATGGGCACAGCTTTGTTAAATTGTATTCTTCACACTATAAAATAAATCCATGGAATTCTAAGCAAATCTTGTCTGCTGATGAACTAGTGTAGCCCACAACTCATAGTATGCTATTCTGTTCTTCTAAAATAGACTACATTTTCTTCATATCATGCTTCTTTGGACCAGTCTTAAATCAATTATGTATTTATTGTGATGGTGTAGGCTATATTACATGGATTTATTAGAATTTTTAAAATGTAGATGTTCCAAAAGGTCTGCATCAGTGGCTTGTAGTCCACATGTGTGGAAGCCAGGAGATGCTAAATGTGTTTATGTTAGTTAATGGTTAATTACCGTGGACCGACAGTTATTTGCTTGGCAATAACTGGCTGACAAATTTTTGTGACCGCCACAGCCCTAGTCATCCCCATCATGCACTTTACACAAGTCATCCCCATAATGCACTTTATACAAGTCATCCCCATAATGCATTTTATACAAGTCATCCCCATAATGCATTTTATACAAGTCATCCCCATAATGCACATCATACTAGTCATCCCCGTAATGCACTTTATACTAGTCATCACCATAATGTACGTTACACAAGTCATCCCCATAATGCACTTCATACAAGTCATCACCATAATGCACATCATATTCTCACTGTCTTGAGTCTTGTCGTTAGTTTAGTTTTTACAACACTTGAAAAGTT
Organism: Salvelinus alpinus; assembly: GCF_045679555.1. Lineage (NCBI taxonomy): Eukaryota > Metazoa > Chordata > Actinopteri > Salmoniformes > Salmonidae > Salvelinus > Salvelinus alpinus. The sequence continues at coordinate 94,728,171 of NC_092088.1, forward strand.
TTGTTGTATTTGTTATTTACATTTTATAAGCAAATAGATCATAAATTACTGTTAGACAACAATGACTAGGAAACATCTAAAAGTGCTCTCTGTTTTGCACATATCAGCAAAATAAAAGAATTTAAAAAGTTTGTTTCTTAATGGGGTGGTTGTATAAGTTAAGACTTCTCAAGGTGATATAATAGTCTGTCTGTCACATGGTGGTTAATTAAACAACAGCCAAGGTCGTTGTGGGTTTACTAATTAACACAGAGGAGACAGGAGAAGAGTAGGAGGAGATGAAGAGTTTCAGGTTAATGAACGGAGGCTCTCTGGTGGCACGCACCGTGGTATGATCTGTCACACGCACGCACACACACACACACACACAGAGTGCGATACACGGAATGCGATGGCTTCTCCTTCACGCGGCAGAGTACAGAGGAAAGGAGCACAAAACAACACACACGCACGCACGCACGCACGCACGCACGCACGCACGCACGCACGCACGCACGCACGCACACACACACACACACACACACACACACACACACACACACACACACACACACACACACACACACACACTCTGCAACCTGGGAATATCAGGATTTTTGGGGGGGAGAACTTCAACATCTGTCTCTCTTGTGCTGGAGAGAGAGATAGAAAGACAGATACAGAGAGAAAGATAGAGAATGAGTTTAATACAGTATCACTCACTGCTTCATACACTACAGGACCAACAGTATCACTCACTGCTTCATACACTACAGGACCAACAGTATCACTCACTGCTTCATACACTACAGGACCAATAGTATCACTCACTGTTTCATACACTACAGGACCAACAGTATCACTCACTGTTTCATACACTACAGGACCAATAGTATCACTCACTGCTTCATACACTACAGGACCAATAGTATCACTCACTGTTTCATACACTACAGGACCAACAGTATCACTCACTGTTTCATACACTACAGGACCAATAGTATCACTCACTGCTTCATACACTACAGGACCAACAGTATCACTCACTGTTTCATACACTACAGGACCAATAGTATCACTCACTGCTTCATACACTACAGGACCAATAGTATCACTCACTGTTTCATACACTACAGGACCAACAGTATCACTCACTGTTTCATACACTACAGGACCAACAGTATCACTCACTGCTTCATACACTACAGGACTGAGAACACTGTAGAGGAGGAGTTTATCTGAAACGGATCAGAAGTTGTGTATTGTGTTTCATCTGCACAAAATAAACAGTAGAAGTTACCATAGTGATTTGAGTGGTCTGAATTTCCTCTTCACATTTACAGCCAAAGACTAAGTTGTAACAGAGACACTGCACCGGCCAAGGTGTAACAGAGACCCTGCACCGACCAAGATGTAACAGAGACACTGCACCGGCCAAGGTGTAACAGAGACCCTGCACCGACCAAGATGTAACAGAGACCCTGCACCGGCCAAGATGTAACAGAGACCCTGCACCGGCCAAGATGTAACAGAGACCCTGCACCGGTCAAGATGTAACAGAGACCCTGCACCGACCAAGGTGTAACAGAGACCCTGCACCGGTCAAGATGTAACAGAGACCCTGCACCGGCCTAGATGTAACAGAGACCCTGCACCAGAAAAGATGTAACAGACCCCGCACCGGCCAAGATGTAACAGAGACCCTGCACCGGAAAAGATGTAACAGAGACCCTGCACCGGCCAAGATGTAACAGAGACCCTGCACCGGCCAAGATGTAACAGAGACCCTGCACCGGTCAAGATGTAACAGAGACCCTGCACCGGAAAAGATGTAACAGAGACCCTGCACCGGAAAAGATGTAACAGAGACCCTGCACCGGCCAAGATGTAACAGAGACCCTGCACCGGCCAAGATGTAACAGAGACCCTGCAC
>NC_092088.1:94735082-94797582 GCF_045679555.1 Salvelinus alpinus
GCACCCTACACAATGCACCCTAAACCCTGCACACTACACTCTCCACACTACACCCTGCACCCTACACACTGCACCCTACACCCTGTACCCTACACCCTACAAACTGCACCCTAAACCCTGCACACTACACCCTACACACTACACCCTGCACCCTGCACCCTGCACCCTACACCCTGCACCCTACACACTGCACCCTAAACCATGCACACTACACCCTGCACACTACACCTTGCACACTACACCCTGCACACTACACCATGCACACTACACCCTGCACCCTACACCCTGCACCCTACACCCTACACACTGCACCCTAAACCCTGCACACTACACCCTGCACCCTACACCCTACACCCTACACCCTGCACACTACACCATGCACCCTGCAACCTACACCCTGCACCCTACACCCTACACCCTGCACCCTACACCCTGCACACTACACCCTGCACACTACACCCTGCACACTACAACCTGCACACTACACCCTACACCCTGCAACCTGCACCCTACACCCTGCACACTACACCCTGCACCCTGCACCCTGCACACTACACCCTACACCCTGCACCCTGCACACTACACCCTACACCCTGCACACTACACCCTGCACACTACACCCTACACACTACACCCTACACCCTGCACCCTACACCCTACAACCTGCACCCTGCACCCTACACCCTACACCCTACACGCTGCACACTACACCCTACACCCTGCACACTACACCCTACACCCTACACCCTGCACCCTGCACCCTACACCCTTCACCCTACACCCTGCACACTACACCCTGCACCCTGCACCCTACACCCTGTACCCTACACCCTGCACCCTGCACACTACACCCTGTACCCTACACCCTGCACCCTGCACCCTGCACCCTGCACCCTACACCCTGCACCCTACACCCTACACACTAAACCCTGCACACTACACCCTGTACCCTACACCCTATACCCTACACCCTACACACTACACCCTTCACCCTACACCCTTCACCCTACACCCTGCACACTACACCCTGCACACTACACCTTGCACACTACACCCTGCACACTACACCATGCACACTACACCCTGCACCCTACACCCTGCACCCTACACCCTACACACTGCACCCTAAACCCTGCACACTACACCCTGCACCCTACACCCTGCACCCTACACCCTACACCCTACACCCTGCACACTACACCATGCACCCTGCAACCTACACCCTGCACCCTACACCCTACACCCTGCACCCTACACCCTGCACACTACACCCTGCACACTACACCCTGCACACTACACCCTGCACACTACACCCTACACCCTGCACCCTGCACCCTACACCCTGCACACTACACCCTGCACCCTGCACCCTGCACACTACACCCTACACCCTGCACCCTGCACACTACACCCTACACCCTGCACACTACACCCTGCACACTACACCCTACACACTACACCCTACACCCTGCACCCTACACCCTACAACCTGCACCCTGCACCCTGCACCCTACACCCTACACGCTGCACACTACACCCTACACCCTGCACACTACACCCTACACCCTACACCCTGCACCCTGCACCCTACACCCTTCACCCTGCACCCTGCACACTACACCCTGCACCCTGCACCCTACACCCTGTACCCTACACCCTGCACCCTGCACACTACACCCTGTACCCTACACCCTGCACCCTGCACCCTGCACCCTGCACCCTGCACCCTGCACCCTACACCCTACACACTAAACCCTGCACACTACACCCTGTACCCTACACCCTATACCCTACACCCTACACACTACACCCTTCACCCTACACCCTTCACCCTACACCCTGCACACTACACCCTGTACCCTACACCCTGCACCCTACACCCTGCACCCTACACCCTGCACCCTACAGCCTAACATACAAAATAAGTTCAGTAAAACAGACAGGAATGTGACACCCTTACTATCGTAAAATATATGTCCTAAATGATAACCTATTCCCTATATAGTAAACCCTTTCCACTACATAGGGAATAATAGGTTACCATTTTGGGCATAACCTTACTATGGTAAAATATGTAGTGCACTGTTTAGATAATAGGGTGCCCTAAAAGCGCTCATGGAGCTCCGTAAAATGCTGTTATATATTAGATTCCAGCAGATGTATAAATCAGAGGGGACAGTCAAAAGGGCAGGATGAAAGTCCTGATTGGATTATTTTGACTGATCTGTGTTGGAGGAGGAGTCCCAGGCCCCAGGCCTGTAGTTATTATTTTGACTGATCTGTGTTGGAGGAGGAGTCCCAGGCCTGTAGTTATTATTTTGACTGATCTGTGGTGGAGGAGGAGTCCCAGGCCTGTAGTTATTATGGACAGACACTCTTTATGACAGAGGAATTCACCGTCAGACAGACAGATAGACAGTCAGGAGACAGACAGATAGACAGTCAGGAGACAGACAGATAGATAGACAGGAGACAGACAGATAGACAGTCAGGAGACAGACAGATAGACAGTCAGGAGACAGACAGATAGACAGTCAGGAGACAGTCAGGAGACAGACAGATAGACAGTCAGGAGACAGACAGATAGACAGTCAGGAGACAGACAGATAGACAGTCAGGAGACAGACAGATAGACAGTCAGGAGACAGACAGATAGACAGTCAGGAGACAGACAGATAGACAGTCAGGAGACAGACAGATAGATAGACAGGAGACAGACAGATAGACAGTCAGGAGACAGACAGATAGACAGTCAGGAGACAGACAAATAGACAGTCAGGAGACAGACAGATAGACAGTCAGGAGACAGTCAGGAGACAGACAGATAGACAGTCAGGAGACAGACAGATAGACAGTCAGGAGACAGACAGATAGACAGTCAGGAGACAGACAGATAGACAGTCAGGAGACAGACAGGAGACAGACAGATAGACAGTCAGGAGACAGACAGATAGACAGTCAGGAGACAGACAGATAGACAGTCAGGAGACAGACAGATAGACAGTCAGGAGACAGACAGGAGACAGACAGATAGACAGTCAGGAGACAGACAGATAGACAGTCAGGAGACAGACAGATAGACAGTCAGGAGACAGACAGATAGACAGTCAGGAGACAGACAGATAGTCAGTCAGGAGACAGACAGGAGACAGACAGATAGACAGTCAGGAGACAGACAGATAGACAGTCAGGAGACAGACAGATAGACAGTCAGGAGACAGACAGATAGACAGTCAGGAGACAGACAGATAGAAAGTCAGGAGACAGACAGATAGACAGTCAGGAGACAGACAGATAGACAGTCAGGAGACAGACAGATAGACAGTCAGGAGACAGACAGGAGACAGACAGATAGACAGTCAGGAGACAGACAGATAGACAGTCAGGAGACAGACAGATAGACAGTCAGGAGACAGACAGATAGACAGTCAGGAGACAGACAGATAGACAGTCAGGAGACAGACAGGATACAGACAGATAGACAGTCAGGAGACAGACAGATAGACAGTCAGGAGACAGACAGATAGACAGTCAGGAGACAGACAGATAGACAGTCAGGAGACAGACAGATAGACAGTCAGGAGACAGACAGATAGACAGCCAGGAGACAGACAGATAGACAGTCAGGAGACAGACAGATAGACAGTCAGGAGACAGACAGATAGACAGTCAGGAGACAGACAGATAGACAGTCAGGAGACAGACAGATAGACAGTCAGGAGACAGACAGATAGACAGTCAGGAGACAGACAGATAGACTGTCAGGAGACAGACATATAGACAGTCAGGAGACAGACAGATAGACAGTCAGGAGACAGACAGATAGACAGTCAGGAGACAGACAGATAGACAGTCAGGAGACAGACAGGAGACAGACAGATAGACAGTCAGGAGACAGACAGATAGACAGTCAGGAGACAGACAGATAGACAGTCAGGAGACAGACAGATAGACAGACAGGAGACAGACAGATAGACAGTCAGGAGACAGACAGATAGACAGTCAGGAGACAGACAGATAGACTGTCGGGAGACAGACAGATAGACAGTCAGGAGACAGACAGATAGACAGTCAGGAGACAGACAGATAGACAGTCAGGAGACAGACAGATAGACAGTCAGGAGACAGACAGGAGACAGACAGATAGACAGTCAGGAGACAGACATATAGACAGTCAGGAGACAGACAGATAGACAGTCAGGAGACAGACAGATAGACAGACAGGAGACAGACAGATAGACAGTCAGGAGACAGACAGATAGACAGTCAGGAGACAGTCAGGAGACAGACAGATAGACAGTCAGGAGACAGACAGATAGACAGTCAGGAGACAGACATATAGACAGTCAGGAGACAGTCAGATAGACAGTCAGGAGACATACAGGAGACAGTCAGGAGACAGACAGATAGACAGTCAGGAGACAGACAGATAGACAGTCAGGAGACAGACAGATAGACAGTCAGGAGACAGTCAGGAGACAGACAGATAGACAGTCAGGAGACAGACAGATAGACAGTCGGGAGACAGACAGATAGACAGTCGGGAGACAGACAGATAGACAGTCAGGAGACAGACAGATAGACAGTCAGGAGACAGACAGACAGATAGACAGTCATGAGACAGACAGATAGACAGTCAGGAGACAGACAGATAGACAGTCAGGAGACAGACAGATAGACAGTCAGGAGACAGACAGATAGACAGTCAGGAGACAGACAGATAGACAGTCAGGAGACAGGTGAAGGTTGTTGTATAGCGTAGCCAGGTGGTCCTCTGGGAGACAGACAGATAGACAGTCAGGAGACAGGTGAAGTTTGTTGTATAGCGTAGCCAGGTGGTCCTCTGGGAGACAGACAGATAGACAGTCAGGAGACAGACAGATAGACAGTCAGGAGACAGGTGAAGGTTGTTGTATAGCATAGCCAGGTGGTCCTCTGGGAGACAGACAGATAGACAGTCAGGAGACAGACAGATAGACAGTCAGGAGACAGGTGAAGGTTGTTGTATAGCGTAGCCAGGTGGTCCTCTGGGAGATCAGTTAGTAGACAGACAGATAGACAGTCAGGAGACAGACAGATAGACAGTCAGGAGACAGGTGAAGGTTGTTGTATAGCGTAGCCAGGTGGTCCTCTGGGAGATCAGTTAGTAGACAGACAGATAGACAGTCAGGAGACAGACAGATAGACAGTCAGGAGACAGGTGAAGGTTGTTGTATAGCGTAGCCAGGTGGTCCTCTGGGAGACAGACAGATAGACAGTCAGGAGACAGACAGATAGACAGTCAGGAGACAGGTGAAGGTTGTTGTATAGCGTAGCCAGGTGGTCCTCTGGGAGATCAGTTGGTAGACAGACAGATAGACAGTCAGGAGACAGACAGATAGACAGTCAGGAGACAGGTGAAGGTTGTTGTATAGCGTAGCCAGGTTTTCCTCTGGGAGACAGACAGATAGACAGTCAGGAGACAGACAGATAGACAGTCAGGAGACAGGTGAAGGTTGTTGTATAGCGTAGCCAGGTGGTCCTCTGGGAGATCAGTTGGTAGACAGACAGATAGACAGTCAGGAGACAGACAGATAGACAGTCAGGAGACAGGTGAAGGTTGTTGTATAGCGTAGCCAGGTGGTCCTCTGGGAGATCAGTTGGTAGACAGACAGATAGACAGTCAGGAGACAGACAGATAGACAGTCAGGAGACAGGTGAAGGTTGTTGTATAGCGTAGCCAGGTGGTCCTCTGGGAGATCAGTTAGGAACTCATTCTGCTTGCAACGGCAGGATAGTGGGTTCGTTTCCCGAGACCACCCATTCCAGATAAATGTGTGCACGCATGCTTTGAATTAAAGCGTCTGCTGAATGGTATATACAGTGGGGAGAACAAGTATTTGATACACTGCCGATTTTGCAGGTTTTCCTACTTACAAAGCATGTAGAGGTCTGTAATTTTTATCATAGGTACACTTCAACTGTGAGAGACGGAATTTAAAACAAAAATCCAGAAAATCACATTGTATGATTTTTAAGTAATTAATTCGCATTTTATTGCATGACATAAGTATTTGATACATCAGAAAAGCAGAACTTAATATTTGGTACAGAAACCTTTGTTTGCAATTACAGAGATCATACGTTTCCTGTAGTTCTTGACCAGGTTTGCACACACTGCAGCAGGGATTTTGGCCCACTCCTCCATACAGACCTTCTCCAGATCCTTCAGGTTTCGGGGCTGTCGCTGGGCAATACGGACTTTCAGCTCCCTCCAAAGATTTTCTATTGGGTTCAGGTCTGGAGACTGGCTAGGCCACTCCAGGACCTTGAGATGCTTCTTACGGAGCCACTCCTTAGTTGCCCTGGCTGTGTGTTTCGGGTCGTTGTCATGCTGGAAGACCCAGCCACGACCTATCTTCAATGCTCTTACTGAGGGAAGGAGGTTGTTGGCCAAGATCTCGCGATGCATGGCCCCATCCATCCTCCCCTCAATACGGTGCAGTTGTCCTGTCCCCTCTGCAGAAAAGCATCCCCAAAGAATGATGTTTCCACCTCCAAGCTTCACGGTTAGGATGGTGTTCTTGGGGTTGTACTAATCCTTCTTCTTCCTCCAAACACGGCGAGTGGAGTTTAGACCAAAAAGCTCTATTTTTGTCTCATCAGACCACATGACCTTCTCCAATTCCTCCTCTGGATCATCCAGATGGTCATTGGCAAACTTCAGACGGGCCTGGACATGCGCTGGCTTGAGCAGGGGGACCTTGCGTGCGCTGCAGGATTTTAATCCATGACGGCGTAGTGTGTTACTAATGGTTTTCTTTGAGACTGTGGTCCCAGCTCTCTTCAGGTCATTGACCAGGTCCTGCCGTGTAGTTCTGGGCTGATCCCTCACCTTCCTCATGATCATTGATGCCCCACGAGGTGAGATCTTGCATGGAGCCCCAGACCGAGGGTGATTGACCGTCATCTTGAACTTCTTCCATTTTCTAATAATTGCGCCAACAGTTGTTGCCTTCTCACCAAGCTGCTTACCTATTGTCCTGTAGCCCATCCCAGCCTTGTGCAGGTCTACAATTTTATCCCTGATGTCCTTACACAGCTCTCTGGTCTTGGCCATTGTGGAGAGGTTGGAGTCTGTTTGATTGAGTGGGTGGACAGGTGTCTTTTATACAGGTAACGAGTTCAAACAGGTGCAGTTAATACAGGTAATGAGTGGAGAACAGGAGGGCTTCTTAAAGAAAAACTAACAGGTCTGTGAGAGCCGGAATTCTTACTGGTTGGTAGGTGATCAAATACTTATGTCATGCAATAAAATGCAAATTAATTACTTAAAAATCATACAATGTGATTTTCTGGATTTTTGTTTTAGATTCCGTCTCTCACAGTTGAAGTGTACCTGTGATAAAAATTACAGACCTCTACATGCTTTGTAAGTAGGAAAACCTGCAAAATCGGCAGTGTATCAAATACTTGTTCTCCCCACTGTATACACTGAGGAGACAAACATAAAGAACACCTGCTCTTTCCATGACAGACTGACCAGGTGAAAACTATGATCCCTTATTGATGTCTCTTGTTAAATCCACTTCAATGAGTGTAGATGAAGGGGAGGAGACAGGTTAAAGAAGATTTTTTAAGCCTTGAAACAATTGAGACATGGATGTTGTATGTGAGCCATTCAGAGGGTGAATGGGCAAGAAAAACGATGAATGTGCTTTTAAACAGGGTATGGTAGTAGGGTGGAACCAGTTTGTGTCAAGAACTGCAACGCTGCTGGATTTTCCACGCTCAACAATTTCCCGTATGTATCAAGAATGGTCCACCACCCAAAGGACATCCAGCCAACTTGATACAACTGTGGGAATCATTGGAGTCAACATGGGCCAGCATCCCTGTGGAACGCTTTCGACACCTTGTAGAGTCCATGCCCCGACATATTCAGGCTGTTTTGAGGGCAAAAGGGGGAGCCACTCCATGTTTTGTACACTCAGTGTATATTATATTATTATATGGTCATTTATAAAATGTGGGACACTACTCTCAGGAAAGAGGATGTCACTGCAGGACGGACTAGCACCAGCATTCACTAGCTGCAGTAGTATATATATATTACAACTACTGCAGGACGGACTAGCACCAGTATTCACTAGCTGCAGTAGTATATATATATTACAACTACTGCAGGACGGACTAGCACCAGTATTCACTAGTTGCAGTAGTATATATATATTACAACTACTGCAGGACGGACTAGCACCAGTATTCACTAGCTGCAGTAGTATATATATATATTACAACTACTGCAGGACGGACTAGCACCAGTATTCACTAGCTGCAGTAGTATATATATATTACAACTACTGCAGGACGGACTAGCACCAGTATTCACTAGCTGCAGTAGTATATATATATTACAACTACTGCAGGACGGACTAGCACCAGTATTCACTAGCTGCAGTAGTATATATATATTACAACTACTGCAGGACGGACTAGCACCAGCATTCACTAGCTGCAGTAGTATATATATATTACAACTACTGCAGGACGGACTAGCACCAGTATTCACTAGCTGCAGTAGTATATATATATTACAACTACTGCAGGACGGACTAGCACCAGTATTTACTAAATGCAGTAGTATATATATATTACAAATACTGCAGGACGGACTAGCACCAGCATTCACTAGCTGCAGTAGTACATATCTATTACAACTACTGCAGGACGGACTAGCACCAGTATTGGTTTGGAGAAAGCATCAGGGCTATGGTTTGGGGAAAGCATCAGGGCTATGGTTTGGGGAAAGCATCAGGGCTATGGTTTGGGGAAAGCATCAGGGCTATGGTTTAGGGAAAGCATCAGGGTTATGGTTTGGGGAAAGATTCAGGGCGATGGTTTAGGGAAAGCATCAGGGCTATGGTTTGGGGAAAGCATCAGGGCTATGGTTTAGGGAAAGCGGCAGGGCTATGGTTTGGGGAAAGCATCAGGGCTATGGTTTAGGGAAAGCATCAGGGCTATGGTTTGGGGAAAGCATCAGGGCTATGGTTTAGGGAAAGCATCAGGGCTATGGTTTGGGGAAAGCATCAGGGCTATGGTTTAGGGAAAGCATCAGGGCTATGGTTTAGGGAAAGCATCAGGGCTATGGTTTGGGGAAAGCATCAGGGCTATGGTTTGGAGAAAGCATCAGGGCTATGGTTTGGAGAAAGCATCAGGGCTATGGTTTGGGGAAAGCATCAGGGCTATGGTTTAGGGAACGCATCAGGGCTATGGTTTGGAGAAAGCATCAGGGCTATGGTTTGGAGAAAGCATCATGGCTATGGTTTGGGGAAAGCATCAGGGCTATGGTTTTGGGAAAGCATCAGGGCTATGGTTTGGGAAAAGCATCAGGGCTATGGTTTGGGGAAAGCAGCAGGGCTATGGTTTGGAGAAAGCATCAGGGCTATGGTTTGGAGAAAGCATCAGGGCTATGGTTTGGGGAAAGCATCAGGGCTATGGTTTTGGGAAAGCATCAGGGCTATGGTTTGGGAAAAGCATCAGGGCTATGGTTTGGGGAAAGCAGCAGGGCTATGGTTTGGAGAAAGCATCAGGGCTATGTTTTGGGGAAAGCATCAGGGCTATGGTTTAGGGAAAGCATCAGGGCTATGGTTTGGGGAAAGCATCAGGGCTATGGTTTAGGGAAAGCATCAGGGCTATGGTTTAGGGAAAGCATCAGGGCTATGGTTTAGGGAAAGCATCAGGGCTGTGGTTTTGGGAAAGCGTCAGGGCTATGGTTTGGGGAAAGCGTCAGGGCTATGGTTTGGGGAAAGCGTCAGGGCTATGGTTTGGGGAGAGCATCAGGGCTATGGTTTGGGGAACGTGTTTCAGCTATGGTTTGCGGAACGCGTTTGAGCTATGGTTTGGGGAAAGCATAAAACATAAATATATATTTATTTTTTGATAACAATAATTTTTTGCTCTTTCAATTTAGTATAATCATGTACTCTCGCTGCTTGTTAGAAACCTGTGATCTACCATGGTGCAGTGGTCTAAGCATTGCACAAAAGAACGAATTGGTGACCGCCGAGGGCAGCATATATTCATGTCCTCCGGACCTTCTCAAATGTCTGAAATCGATGTGTGCTTCTGGTGACCAAGCTGGATGTCATCCTCCCCTGGTCTTTATTCACCTCTGTCTCTAACACCTTCCCTGGTCTTTATTCACCTCTGTCTCTCACACCCTCCCTGGTCTTTATTCACCTCTGTCTCTAACACCCTCCCTGGTCTTTACTCACCTCTGTCTCTAACACCCTCCCTGGTCTTTATTCACCTCTGTCTCTAACACCCTCCCTGGTCTTTATTCACCTCTGTCTCTAACACCCTTCCTGGTCTTTATTCACCTCTGTCTCTATCAGCCTCCCTGGTCTTTATTCACCTCTGTCTCTAACACCCTCCCTGGTCTTTATTCACCTCTGTCTCTCACACCCTCCCTGGTCTTTATTCACCTCTGTCTCTCACACCCTCCCTGGTCTTTATTCACCTCTGTCTCTAACACCCTCCCTGGTCTTTATTCACCTCTGTCTCTAACACCCCCCCTGGTCTTTATTCACCTCTGTCTCTAACACCCTCCCTGGTCTTTATTCACCTCTGTCTCTAACACCCTCCCTGGTCTTTATTCACCTCTGTCTCTAACACCCTCCCTGGTCTTTATTCACCTCTGTCTCTAACACCCTCCCTGGTCTTTATTCACCTCTGTCTCTAACACCCTCCCTGGTCTTTATTCACCTCTGTCTCTAACACCCCCCCTGGTCTTTATTCACCTCTGTCTCTAACACCCTCCCTGGTCTTTATTCACCTCTGTCTCTAACACCCTCCCTGGTCTTTATTCACCTCTGTCTCTCACACCCTCCCTGGTCTTTATTCACCTCTGTCTCTCACACCCTCCCTGGTCTTTATTCACCTCTGTCTCTAACACCCTCCCTGGTCTTTATTCACCTCTGTCTCTCAGACCCTCCCTGGTCTTTATTCACCTCTGTCTCTCACACCCTCCCTGGTCTTTATTCACCTCTGTCTCTAACACCCTCCCTGGTCTTTATTCACCTCTGTCTCTAACACCCTCCCTGGTCTGTATTCACCTCTGTCTCTAACACCCTCCCTGGTCTTTATTCACCTCTGTCTTTAACACCCTCCCTGGTCTTTATTCACCTCTGTCTCTCAGACCCTCCCTGGTCTTTATTCACCTCTGTCTCTAACACCCTCCCTGGTCTTTACTCACCTCTGTCTCTAACACCCTCCCTGGTCTTTATTCACCTCTGTCTCTAACACCCTCCCTGGTCTTTACTCACCTCTGTCTCTAACACCCTCCCTGGTCTTTATTCACCTCTGTCTCTAACACCCTCCCTGGTCTTTATTCACCTCTGTCTCTAACACCCTCCCTGGTCTTTATTCACCTCTGTCTCTAACACCCTCCCTGGTCTTTATTCACCTCTGTCTCTCACACCCTCTGTCTCTAACACCCCCCCTGGTCTTAATTCACCTCTGTCTCTCACACCCTCCCTGGTCTTAATTCACCTCTGTCTCTCACACCTTCCCTGGTCTTTACTCACCTCTGTCTCTCACACCCTCCCTGGTCTTAATTCACCTCTGTCTCTAACACCCTCCCTGGTCTTTATTCACCTCTGTCTCTCACACCCTCCCTGGTCTTTATTCACCTCTGTCTCTAACACCCTCCCTGGTCTTAATTCACCTCTGTCTCTAACACCCTCCCTGGTCTTTATTCACCTCTGTCTCTAACACCCTCCCTGGTCTTTATTCACCTCTGTCTCTAACACCCTCCCTGGTCTTTATTCACCTCTGTCTCTAACACCCTCCCTGGTCTTAATTCACCTCTGTCTCTCACACCCCCCCTGGTCTTTATTCACCTCTGTCTCTAACACCCTCCCTGGTCTTAATTCACCTCTGTCTCTCACACCCCCCCTGGTCTTTATTCACCTGTCTCTAACACCCTCCCTGGTCTTTATTCACCTCTGTCTCTAACACCCTCCCTGGTCTTTATTCACCTCTGTCTCTCACACCCTCCCTGGTCTTTATTCACCTCTGTCTCTCACACCCTCTGTCTCTAACACCTCCCCTGGTCTTTATTCACCTCCGTCTCTAACACCCTCCCTGGTCTTTATTCACCTCTGTCTCTAACACCCTTCCTGGTCTTTATTCACCTCTGTCTCTCACACCCTCCCTGGTCTTAATTCACCTCTGTCTCTAACACCCTCCCTGGTCTTAATTCACCTCTGTCTCTCACACCCTCCCTGGTCTTTATTCACCTCTGTCTCTAACACCCTCCCTGGTCTGTATTCACCTCTGTCTCTCACACCCTCCCTGGTCTTTATTCACCTCTGTCTCTAACACCCTCCCTGGTCTTTATTCACCTCTGTCTCTCACACCCTCCCTGGTCTTTATTCACCTCTGTCTCTAACACCCTCCCTGGTCTTTATTCACCTATGTCTCTCACACCCTCCCTGGTCTTTATTCACCTCTGTCTCTAACACCCTCCCTGGTCTTTATTCACCTCTGTCTCTAACACCCTCCCTGGTCTTTATTCACCTCTGTCTCTAACACCCTCCCTGGTCTTAATTCACCTCTGTCTCTCACACCCCCCCTGGTCTTTATTCACCTCTGTCTCTAACACCCTCCCTGGTCTTAATTCACCTCTGTCTCTCACACCCCCCCTGGTCTTTATTCACCTGTCTCTAACACCCTCCCTGGTCTTTATTCACCTCTGTCTCTAACACCCTCCCTGGTCTTTATTCACCTCTGTCTCTCACACCCTCCCTGGTCTTTATTCACCTCTGTCTCTCACACCCTCTGTCTCTAACACCTCCCCTGGTCTTTATTCACCTCCGTCTCTAACACCCTCCCTGGTCTTTATTCACCTCTGTCTCTAACACCCTTCCTGGTCTTTATTCACCTCTGTCTCTCACACCCTCCCTGGTCTTAATTCACCTCTGTCTCTAACACCCTCCCTGGTCTTAATTCACCTCTGTCTCTCACACCCTCCCTGGTCTTTATTCACCTCTGTCTCTAACACCCTCCCTGGTCTGTATTCACCTCTGTCTCTCACACCCTCCCTGGTCTTTATTCACCTCTGTCTCTAACACCCTCCCTGGTCTTTATTCACCTCTGTCTCTCACACCCTCCCTGGTCTTTATTCACCTCTGTCTCTAACACCCTCCCTGGTCTTTATTCACCTCTGTCTCTCACACCCTCCCTGGTCTTTATTCACCTCTGTCTCTAACACCCTCCCTGGTCTTTATTCACCTCTGTCTCTAACACCCTCCCTGGTCTTTACTCACCTCTGTCTCTAACACCCTCCCTGGTCTTTATTCACCTCTGTCTCTCACACCCTCCCTGGTCTTTATTCACCTCTGTCTCTAACACCCTTCCTGGTCTTTACTCACCTCTGTCTCTCACACCCTCCTGGTCTTTACTCACCTCTGTCTCCCTCTCTCTCGCTCTCTCTCTACCTATCTCTGTCTCTCTCTCTCTGTCTCTCTCTCTCTGTCTCTCTCTCTCATTCTCTTTCCCTCTCTCTCTGTTTCACTCTGTCTCTCCATTCCTATCTCTCTGTCTCAGTCTCTCTTCTTTACTAGCAGAAGAAATACAGGGTCTCCCCAGTGATTTACCAACATATACATAATAAATGTGCAGCTGTAGTTTAAGCTGCGATGAAACGTTCCCTCTACGGGCCACCGTGTGTGTGTCTGGTTTCATGTGTGTGTGTGTGTGTGTGTCTGTGTGGGTGTGTGTGTCTGCTTTGTGTGTGTTTTTGTGTGTATGTGTGTGTGTGTTTCAGTCCTTGGCCGTGGTAGTGATTTAAGGAGCTGACATTTACAGTGAGCTTGCCTATTATTCAGAGTGACTGTCTGTGTACAGACCGGCGTTTTACAGAACACAGAGAGGTGATGCTGCCTGAGACTGAGGACAGGAGGGAGCAGGATGGGGCAGATTCAAACATACAGAACAGTACACCGTAGTACACTTCCCAGAAGGGTACAGTGTATACTGTACACTCCCCTAGAAATGTGCAGGACACACCACACCCACACTGTCCATGTAGCCAATGTAAAATGGCTTCCCGCGATGCTCACTAGTAGTGTTCAGTCGGTGATGTCCCCTGCTCTGAGATATAGAGGTAGCTTTTTCCCTTGATCTGCTAACACCTACACTCCAAAAAACTGTCGCTCCAACACCTCTTACATCCTTGGCCTACAGTACCTCGAACATCGCTGTACCTTGTGTGATTTTAAATATTTTACCATTCCTCTCATCTCGTTCGTCTCTTACCGCCGGCGAAAAAGCGATTCACCCGTCTAAAGACGTGCTTGGCTAAATAAAGGTGAAATTAAGCTGGCTTTTAAAATATACGATACTGAATCACTCAGGACTGAGCGGTTGAGACATCTCCATCTGAATAGGATTATGGAAGATACTATGATACTAATGGAAGTCTGGCCTGTCCCTCACTGGAATCCCTAAACACCCGTTTACAGTCTCCCTCCCCATTTGCTGATGTTCCGTCCATTTCATTCCTGCTCCGGGGCAGAAAACAGACACTTACAGTGCATCTAGAGAGAGCGCATTTACA
Organism: Salvelinus alpinus; assembly: GCF_045679555.1. Taxonomy (NCBI): domain Eukaryota; kingdom Metazoa; phylum Chordata; class Actinopteri; order Salmoniformes; family Salmonidae; genus Salvelinus; species Salvelinus alpinus. Next base: position 94,749,685 of record NC_092088.1, read on the forward strand.
AATAAAACCTTTTTGAATACTCGGCTCATGTTTCCTGTTTTGTCGTGGCAGGACATAAAGCTTGTGTCCAGACCTCATTTTCACGGCGCCATCCTCCGGACACCGGGTCCCAAGATCAATATGGTTGCCGGGTTGCATACTTGGACAGATTTTAAAAAATGTTTTTTTTTTTTTTTTGGGGGGGGGTCCTCTTTTGTCTGGTCCTGTTATGGTTGTGGTGTTATTTCAATATCCTCCATGTGAGCAGACTTTAAGGTACAGTAGTCCTTTAGCAGTTGTACTAGTGTTTTCTGGACGCAGTATTTTCCGGTCTGTTGAAGTGCATTACGTTCCGTGTAACTTAATTCCTCCGTCAGAGCAGAGGGCAGTAATTGAATCGTGTAGCCTGGCTGAAAGCCCCCAGAGCTGGGTGTAGAGATCTGCTTCGACCCTCTCTGGCTAAACAACCCTGGAGGTTAGCATGTCGATTGTCATGGAAACATGCAGGACTGCTTTAACATTGGAGTGACGTGAGTCAAAATGGCCACCTTTGTTAACCAGGAGAAATGACACTATTCACTATGCAGTAAATGACTCATGTTCTTCTATGTTTGCCATTTAGCAGAAGCTTTTATCCAAAGACACTTTTACATTCCTGCGTGCATACAGGTGGTCCCGGGAATCAAACCCACAATCCTGGCGTTGCAAATGCCATGCTATGCCAATTTATCACATCCCTATACAGTTTCCTATTGGAGACCTACTAGTACTGCGGATTCCAAGGCTCCTTGATCCAGGGTCTGCGCACAAACACAATCATGTGTCAGCGGAGGCTGGTGTGAGGAACTATAGGAGGATCATTGTAATGGCTGGAATGGTATCAAACACATCAAACACATGGGAACCACATGTTCCAATTCGTTCCATTTAATCCATTCCAGCCATTACAAGGATCCTGCTATAGCTCTTCCCACCAGCCTCCACTGACATGAACACACACACACACACATACACACACACACACACACACACACACACACACACACACACACACACACACACACACACACACACACACACACACACACACACACACACACACACACACACACACACACACGCAACAAAGTCCCAGGACAGAGTCCCTCCAGTATCTCCAGGAGGGTTCAGGTCTCAGGACAGATCCCTCCAGTATCTCCAGGAGGGTTCAAGTCTCAGGACAGAGTCCCTCCAGTATCTCGAGGAGGGTTCAAGTCTCAGGACAGAGTCCCTCCAGTATCCCCAGGAGGGTTCAAGTCCCAGGAAAGAGAGCCTCCAGTATCCCCAGGAGGGTTCAAGTCCCAGGACAGAGTCCCTCCAGTATCTCCAGGAGGGTTCAAGTCTCAGGACAGAGTCCCTCCAGTATCCCCAGGAGGGTTCAAGTCTCAGGACAGAGTCCCTCCAGTATCCCCAGGAGGGTTCAAGTCTCAGGACAGAGTCCCTCCAGTATCTCCAGGAGGGTTCAAGTCCCAGGACAGAGTCCCTCCAGTATCTCCAGGAAGGTTCAAGTCTCACGACAGAGTCCCTCCAGTATCTCCAGGAGGGTTCAAGTCTCAGGACAGAGTCCCTCCAGTATCTCCAGGAGGGTTCAAGTCCCAGGAAAGAGAGCCTCCAGTATCTACAGGAAGGTTCAAGTCTCAGGACAGAGACCCTCCAGTATCTCCAGGAGGGTTCAAGTCCCAGGACAGAGTCCCTCCAGTATCCCCAGGAGGGTTCAAGTCTCAGGACAGAGACCCTCCAGTATCTCCAGGAGGGTTCAAGTCTCAGGACAGAGTCCCTCCAGTATCTCCAGGAGGGTTCAAGTCTCAGGACAGAGACCCTCCAGTATCCCCAAGAGGGTTCAAGTCTCAGGACAGAGAGCCTCCAGTATCCCCAGGAGGGTTCAAGTCTCAGGACAGAGTCCCACCAGTATCTCCAGGAGGGTTCAAGTCTCAGGACAGAATCCCTCCAGTATCCCCAGGAGCATTCAAGTCTCAGGACAGAGAGCCTCCAGTATCCCCAGGAGGGTTCAAGTCTCAGGACAGAGTCCCTCCAGTATCCCCAGGAGGGTTCAAGTCTCAGGACAGAGGCCCTCCAGTATCTCCAGGAGGGTTCAAGGTAGGAGAGGAGGAGGTACAGTATAGAGGGTTAGTGGAGGGATAGGAGAGGAGGAGGTACAGTATAGAGGGTTAGTGGAGGTACAGTATAGAGGGTTAGTGGAGGTATAGGAGAGGAGGAGGTACAGTATAGAGGGTTAGTGGAGGGATAGGAGAGGAGGTACAGTATAGAGAGTTAGTGGAGAGATAGGAGAGGAGGAGGTAGAGTATAGAGGGTTAGTGGAGGGATAGAAGAGGAGGTACAGTATAGAGAGTTAGTGGAAGGATAGGAGAGGAGGAGGAGGTACAGTATAGAGGGTTAATGGAGGGATAGGAGAGGAGGAGGAGGTACAGTATAGAGGGTTAGTGGAGGGATAGGAGAGGAGGAGGTACAGTATAGAGGGTTAGTGGAGGGATAGGAGAGGAGTAGGTACAGTATAGAGGGTTAGTGGAAGGATAGGAGGAGGTACAGTATAGAGGGTTAGTGGAGGGATAGGAGAGGAGGAGGTACAGTATAGAGGGTTAGTGGAGGGATATGAGAGGAGGAGGTACATTATAGAGGGTTAGTGGAGGGATAGGAGAGGAGGAGGTACAGTATAGAGGGTTAGTGGAGGGATAGGAGAGGAGGAGGTACAGTATAGAGGGTTAGTGGAGGGATAGGAGAGGAGGTACAGTATAGAGGGTTAAAACTTCTTATGGCTGCAGTCCCGGTAACGGGACCGATATGACAACAGCCAGTCCAAGTGCAGGGCGCCAAATTCAAAACAACAGAAATCTCATATTTAAAATTCATCAGACATTCATGTGTTTTATATCATTTTAAAGGTAATCTTGTTGTTAATCCCACCAAAATGTCCGATTTCAAATAGGCTTTTCAGCGAAAGCACTACAAACGATTATGTTTGGTCACCACAAAACCACAATAATCACAGCCATTTTTTCCAGCTAAATATAGCTTCACAAAAACCAGAATAGAGATCAAATTAATCACTAACCTTCGATTATTTTCATCAGATGACACTCATAGGACTTCATGTTACACAATACATGCATGTTTTGTTTGATTAAATTCATATTTATATAAAAAAATCTGAGTTTACATTGAAGCAACAAGATTCACTAAATGCAAAAACATCAAGTGACTTTGCATAGCCCATCGTTTCAACAGAAATACTCATCATAAATATAGATGATAATACAAGTTATACACATTGAATTATAGATATACCTCTCCTTAATGCAACCGCTATCTCAGATTTCAAAAAAACTTGACAGAAAAAGAAATGCACGCTATAATCTGAGACGGCGCTCAAAAATAGCATACCACAGCTGCAAAGATGGCGTCACCATAAACACAAAAATACATGATAAATATTCCATTACCTTTGATGATCTACATCAGAAAGCACACCAGGAATCCCAGGTCCACAATAAATGTTTGTTTTGTTCGAAAAAATCCGTTATTTATGTCCAAATACCTTCTTTTGTTAGCGCGTCTGGTTTACATATCCAAACACTAATTCTGGTCAGCGTTATATCGGACAAAAACTTCAAAATGTGATATTACCGGTCGAAGAAACATTTCAAACTAAGTACTGAATCAATCCATTAGGATGTTTTTAACATATAGCTTCAATAAAGTTCCAACCGGAGTATTCGTTCTTGTCTGCGTGAGCAATGGAACGTCAGTGGCTTGCATGAAGAAAAAGCATGATCGGGAAATGGCTGCTTGATGGACACCTGACTGATTCTGCTCTCATTCTCTCCCACAACATCATAGAAGTCTCATTGAAATTTCTATTGATGGTTGACATCTAGTGGAACCCCTAGGCAGTGCAACATCATTAATAGCTCAAGTGGATTTCTTTAGGGACTCTGGTGAATACACACAGGCTCAGATTTCTGACTTCCTGTTTTGATTTCAACTCAGGATTTTGCCTGCCAATATGTGTTCTGTTAATCTCACAGACATAATTCAAACAGTTGTAGAAACTTTAGAGTGTTTTCTATCCAATACTAATAATAATATGCAAATATTAGGAACTATGACTGAGGAGCAGGCCGTTTGATATGGGCACCTTTCATCCAAGCTACTCATTACTGCCCCTTCAGCCATAAGAAGTTAATTAATGGAGTGGTAGGAGAGGAAGAGGAGGTACATTATAGAGGGTTAGTGGAGCGGTTTTAGAGGAGGAGGAGGAGGTACAGTATAGAGGGTTAGTGGATCGGTATGAGAGGAGGAGGAGGAGGTGCAGTGTAAATTGTTAGTGGAGGGGTATGAGAGGAGGAGGAGGAGGTACAGTGTAAATTGTTAGTGGAGGGGTATGAGAGGAGGAGGAGGAGGTACAGTGTAAATTGTTAGTGGAGGGGTATGAGAGGAGGAGGAGGAGGTACAGTGTAAATTGTTAGTGGAGGGGTAGGAGAGGAGGAGGAGGTACAGTGTAAATTGTTAGGGGAGGGGTAGGAGAGGAGGAGGAGGAGGAGGAGGGACAGTGTAAATTGTTAGTGGAGGCGTATGAGAGGAGGAGGAGGTACAGTTGTAAATTGTTAGTGGAGGGGTATGAGAGGAGGAGGAGGTACAGTGTAAATTGTTAGTGGAGGGGTATGAGAGGAGGATGAGGAGAGGCGGAGGAGGGACAGTGTAAATTGTTAGTGGAGGGGTATGAGAGGAGGAGGAGGAGAGGCGGAGGAGGGACAGTGTAAATTGTTAGGGGAGGGGTAGGAGAGGAGGAGGAGGAGGAGGAGGGACAGTGTAAATTGTTAGTGGAGGCGTATGAGAGGAGGAGGAGGTACAGTTGTAAATTGTTAGTGGAGGGGTATGAGAGGAGGAGGAGGTACAGTGTAAATTGTTAGTGGAGGGGTATGAGAGGAGGATGAGGAGAGGCGGAGGAGGGACAGTGTAAATTGTTAGTGGAGGGGTATGAGAGGAGGAGGAGGAGAGGCGGAGGAGAGAAGGAGGGCTCATATTTATGGCCCCATTCCAGCAGATGAGTGGCATCAATCATTACCCCCCAGTAACCCCCCAGCCAGCCAGACTCCACCAAACCACCCCCACACACACACACACACACACACACACACACACACACACACACACACACACACACACACACACACACAGAACACACAACACACAACACACAACACACAACACACAACACACAACACACACACAGTAGTCTGAGAGAGGTGCTGCTGTTTTGTGTTGTGGGGGAGTGGTGGAGCCTCCGAGGGGCCTCTGGACAGTGTCTCATGCCTGTGGCATGCTTCCTTTCCACCACACCTCAGACATAACACCCCAAGGTGGCCGAGCACACAGACAGACCATCCATCACACACATTGGACAAATATACAGGGCCAACAGTGTGCTGTGGTCTGTGAGCTAGCCCAGCCTACAGAAACAGAGATGACCAGCCTGCTGCATATTTGGTGTGTGCGTGTGCGTGTGCGTGTGCGTGTGCGTGTGCGTGTGTGTGTGTGTAAAACTATTATTTTCATGTAATGTTGTGACACTGTTTCCTCCTGCTCATGGAGTACGTCAAATGAAATGCTGTATTGTAAAATAAAATACATTTCACTTTGTTTATGAAGGCCTTTGAAATAATCTCCATCTGTACAACAACAACCACCAATTTGATTATTTTACGTTATATTTTACTGTAATAATATACTTATCAAATACAACTCTAACTGCTTCCTATTTATTAAATTTAAAGATATTTTTTATAAAATTGTTGCAAGAAATATTTAGATCTGATGAATAAAGTTTTTGATTCATTTGTGTGAAAGAACTCTTCATAACACCACTGACACATCGTTATAACACCACTGACACATCGTTATAACACCACTGACACATCATTATAACACCACTGACACATCATTATAACACCACTGACACATCGTTATAACACCACTGACACATCGTTATAACACCACTGACACATCATTATAACACCACTGACACATCGTTATAACACCACTGACACATCATTATAATACCACTGACACATCGTTATAACACCACTGACACATCGTTATAACACCACTGACACATCGTTATAACACCACTGACACATCGTTATAACACCACTTACACATCGTTATAACACCACTGACACATCGTCATAACACCACTGACACATCGTTTTAACACCACTGACACATGGTTATAACACCACTGACACATGGTTATACCACACCACTGACACATCGTTATAACACCACTGACACATCGTAATAACACCACTGACACATCGTTATAACGCCACTGACACATCGTTATAACACCACTGACACATCGTTATAACGCCACTGACACATCGTTATAACACCACTGACACATCGTTATAACACCACTGACACATCGTTATAACACCACTGACACATCGTTATAACACCACTGACACATCGTTATAACACCACTGACACATCGTTATAACACCACTGACACATCGTTTTAACACCACTGACACATGGTTATAACACCACTGACACATGGTTATACCACACCACTGACACATCGTTATAACACCACTGACACATCGTTATAACACCACTGACACATCGTTATAACGCCACTGACACATCGTTATAACACCACTGACACATCGTTATAACACCACTGACACATCGTTATAACACCACTGACACATCGTTATAACGCCACTGACACATCGTTATAACACCACTGACACATCGTTATAACACCACTGACACATCGTTATAACGCCACTGACACATCGTTATAACACCACTGACACATCGTTATAACACCACTGACACATCGTTATAACACCACTGGCACATCGTTATAACACCACTGACACCTCAAAATGGCCACAATATGCTTACTTAAATACGATTCGGAAATATTTTTTTCTATTTTCGCTGCGTAATATCACTTGTTTTTCATTTTGGGGTTTAGATCATTTTTTGCTAAATGCTAATTAGCGTTTTGAGAAGCTGGTAGCATAGCTAACCAGTCACAAATGTGTAATTGAAGTCTTTGTTAAGTGTAATGAGGTGATGGTGTAATGGGTAAGATGATGACAAGAATATGTGCTGGGGGTCGACATCCATACAAGCATTAAACTACAATTTCTACCCCAAACATAGTGTGAAATATACATATAAACAATAGCCTAAACATGTCGGATCATTTTGATGGGCGGCAATGAGGAGATTCTGGATCCATCCCCCATGGTGGTGGTGAGGGACACACACACATGCGTGGCGTTCCCATGGTTTTTGTTGAACTCTTATACCTGATCTCTTCTCAGCCTAAGAAGTAATAACTTAATTGTGTTGTAATGAATGCAGATGGTGACAGGGGCACGGTTCCTTAAGAGGTATTAATAACCACGAGATTGAACCTAACTCATATACAGGATGTAGTGGGGTAGAGAGTGACAATACCACACCACCTGCAGGTTACAAACACCTTGGCAAATTAACAATAGATTGGAATTGTTTTATTAATAACATACTGTACGTGATGCAGACGGCTAAAACATCATTACATAAGTAATGCTCTCAATCAAGGCCTTTTTACACTTGTTTTGACACTTGTCTCTTCAGTATCCCGCCAATCTACTTAACATACAGCTCTGTTCATTGTATACCACTAGTTGCCAATCGTAAATATCACATTCTGCTAACTGTTTAACTCTTGTTGCCAATCGTAAATAACACATTCTGCTAACTGTTTACCTCTTGTTGCCAATCGTAAATATCACATTCTGCTAACTGTTTAACTCTTGTTGCCAATCGTAAATAACACATTCTGCTAACTGTTTACCTCTTGTTGCCAATCGTAAATATCACATTCTGCTAACTGTTTACCTCTTGTTGCCAATCGTAAATAACAAATTCTGCTAACTGTTTACCTCTTGTTGCCAATGGTAAATAACACATTCTGCTAACTGTTTACCTCTTGTTGCCAATCGTAAATAACACATTCTGCTAACTGTTTACCTCTTGTTGCCAATCGTAAATAACACATTCTGCTAACTGTTTACCTCTTGTTGCCAATCGTAAATATCACATTCTGCTAACTGTTTAACTCTTGTTGCCAATCGTAAATAACACATTCTGCTAACTGTTTACCTCTTGTTGCCAATCGTAAATAACACATTCTGCTAACTGTTTACCTCTTGTTGCCAATCGTAAATAACAAATTCTGCTAACTGTTTACCTCTTGTTGCCAATGGTAAATAACACATTCTGCTAACTGTTTACCTCTTGTTGCCAATCGTAAATAACACATTCTGCTAACTGTTTACCTCTTGTTGCCAATCGTAAATAACACATTCTGCTAACTGTTTACCTCTTGTTGCCAATCGTAAATATCACATTCTGCTAACTGTTTAACTCTTGTTGCCAATCGTAAATAACACATTCTGCTAACTGTTTACCTCTTGTTGCCAATCGTAAATATCACATTCTGCTAACTGTTTAACTCTTGTTGCCAATCGTAAATAACACATTCTGCTAACTGTTTACCTCTTGTTGCCAATGGTAAATAACACATTCTGCTAACTGTTTACCTCTTGTTGCCAATCGTAAATAACACATTCTGCTAACTGTTTACCTCTTGTTGCCAATCGTAAATAACACATTCTGCTAACTGTTTACCTCTTGTTGCCAATCGTAAATATCACATTCTGCTAACTGTTTAACTCTTGTTGCCAATCGTAAATAACACATTCTGCTAACTGTTTACCTCTTGTTGCCAATCGTAAATATCACATTCTGCTAACTGTTTAACTCTTGTTGCCAATCGTAAATAACACATTCTGCTAACTGTTTACCTCTTGTTGCCAATGGTAAATAACACATTCTGCTAACTGTTTACCTCTTGTTGCCAATCGTAAATAACACATTCTGCTAACTGTTTACCTCTTGTTGCCAATGGTAAATAACACATTCTGCTAACTGTTTACCTCTTGTTGCCAATCGTAAATAACACATTCTGCTAACTGTTTACCTCTTGTTGCCAATCGTAAATAACACATTCTGCTAACTGTTTACCTCTTGTTGCCAATCGTAAATAACACATTCTGCTAACTGTTTACCTCTTGTTGCCAATCGTAAATAACACATTCTGCTAACTGTTTACCTCTTGTTGCCAATCGTAAATATCACATTCTGCTAACTGTTTAACTCTTGTTGCCAATCGTAAATAACACATTCTGCTAACTGTTTACCTCTTGTTGCCAATCGTAAATATCACATTCTGCTAACTGTTTAACTCTTGTTGCCAATCGTAAATAACACATTCTGCTAACTGTTTACCTCTTGTTGCCAATGGTAAATAACACATTCTGCTAACTGTTTACCTCTTGTTGCCAATCGTAAATAACACATTCTGCTAACTGTTTACCTCTTGTTGCCAATGGTAAATAACACATTCTGCTAACTGTTTACCTCTTGTTGCCAATCGTAAATAACACATTCTGCTAACTGTTTACCTCTTGTTGCCAATCGTAAATATCACATTCTGCTAACTGTTTAACTCTTGTTGCCAATCGTAAATAACACATTCTGCTAACTGTTTACCTCTTGTTGCCAATCGTAAATATCACATTCTGCTAACTGTTTAACTCTTGTTGCCAATCGTAAATATCACATTCTGCTAACTGTTTACCTCTTGTTGCCAATGGTAAATAACACATTCTGCTAACTGTTTACCTCTTGTTGCCAATCGTAAATAACACATTCTGCTAACTGTTTACCTCTTGTTGCCAATCGTAAATAACACATTCTGCTAACTGTTTACCTCTTGTTGCCAATCGTAAATATCACATTCTGCTAACTGTTTAACTCTTGTTGCCAATCGTAAATAACACATTCTGCTAACTGTTTACCTCTTGTTGCCAATCGTAAATATCACATTCTGCTAACTGTTTAACTCTTGTTGCCAATCGTAAATATCACATTCTGCTAACTGTTTAACTCTTGTTGCCAATCGTAAATAACACATTCTGCTAACTGTTTACCTCTTGTTGCCAATCGTAAATAACACATTCTGCTAACTGTTTACCTCTTGTTGCCAATCGTAAATAACACATTCTGCTAACTGTTTACCTCTTGTTGCCAATCGTAAATATCACATTCTGCTAACTGTTTACCTCTTGTTGCCAATCGTAAATAACAAATTCTGCTAACTGTTTACCTCTTGTTGCCAATGGTAAATAACACATTCTGCTAACTGTTTACCTCTTGTTGCCAATCGTAAATAACACATTCTGCTAACTGTTTACCTCTTGTTGCCAATCGTAAATAACAAATTCTGCTAACTGTTTACCTCTTGTTGACAATCATAAATAACACATTCTGCTAACTGTTTACCTCTTGTTGCCAATCGTAAATAACGCATTCTGCTAACTGTTTACCTCTTGTTGCCAATCGTAAATAACACATTCTGCTAACTGTTAACCTCTTGTTGCCAATGGTAAATAACACATTCTGCTAACTGTTAACCTCTTGTTGCCAATCGTAAATAACACATTCTGCTAACTGTTTACATCTTGTTGCCAATCGTAAATAACACATTCTGCTAACTGTTTACCTCTAGTTGCCAATCGTAAATAACACATTCTGCTAACTGTAAACCTCTTGTTGCCAATCGTAAATAACACATTCTGCTAACTGTTTACCTCTTGTTGCCAATCGTAAATAACACATTCTGCTAACTGTTTACCTCTAGTTGCCAATCGTAAATAACACATTCTGCTAACTGTTTACCTCTTTTTGCCAATCGTAAATATCACATTGTGCTAACTGTTTACCTCTTGTTGCCAATGGTAAATAACACATTCTGCTAACTGTTTACCTCTTGTTGCCAATGGTAAATAACACATTCTGCTAACTGTTTACCTCTTCTTGCCAATCGTAAATAACACATTCTGCTAACTGTTTACCTCTTGTTGCCAATCATAAATAACACATTCTGCTAACTGTTTACCTCTTGTTGCCAATCGTAAATAACACATTCTGCTAACTGTTAACCTCTTGTTGCCAATGGTAAATAACACATTCTGCTAACTGTTAACCTCTTGTTGCCAATCGTAAATAACACATTCTGCTAACTGTTTACATCTTGTTGCCAATCGTAAATAACACATTCTGCTAACTGTTTACCTCTAGTTGCCAATCGTAAATAACACATTCTGCTAACTGTATACCTCTTGTTGCCAATCGTAAATAACACATTCTGCTAACTGTTTACCTCTTGTTGCCAATCGTAAATAAAACAATTTACTATAACAGATATAGCTATAACAGATAGTGATGAGAAACCAGCTGACGAGAGGAGGTGTATCACACAAGGTGAAGCATTGCCTGGACAACCACCCTGAGCCCAGACCTCATCTCCACACTAACAGAGTGTCCAAAATGGCACCCCATTCCCTATACTCTGGTTAACAGTAGTTCACTATATATACGGAATAGAGTGCAGATTCAGATCTCAGATGCAGCCTCTCTCTTACCCTGGCCCATCTCAGCTAACTAAGAAAACATCTAATATCTAGTTTCAGATCTCAGATCTCAGCCTCTCTCTTACCCTGACCCATCTCAGCTAACTAAGAGACAATCTAATATCTAGTTTCAGATCTCAGATGCAGCATCTCTCTTACCCTGGCCCATCTCAGCTAACTAAGAGACAATCAAATATCTAGTTTTGGGCTTTGCTAATATCAGCGATTTTTACTCGCTTAATGGTGTTTTTATTGATTGGATGGTTAATGGCCCATATCTGAGGCAGATGAAGTGAGGAATAGCCGTCTGAGGTAAAGCTATAAAACAACCTTACTCCTCCGTCAGGGGAAGAGAGAGAGAGAGATGGAGATGGAGGGATGGAGAAAACAGAGTGAGAGAGAGAGCGGGAGGTGGAGAGGCTTGCTTTTAATCTACTGACGACCAGGGAAGAGGGGAAGGAGAGAAAGAACGTCAGACGTATTAGTGGTAACTGACGACCAGGGAAGAGGGGAAGGAGAGAAAGAACGTCAGACGTATTGGTGATAACTGAATATTGTGAGGATTAAAGTGATAACCAAAAAAGACAAATATTCAAACATGGTACGTTGTTACACAAACCAAAAAAAAAAAAAACTCTCCTCTCTGTCCCCTCTACCTGATAGACACACACAACTAGACCTGCTGTGGTACCATCCTCTCCTCTCTGTCCCCTCTACCTGATAGACACACACAACTAGACACACTGTGCTACCATCCTCTCCTCTCTGTGCCCTCTACCTGATAGACACACACAACTAGACCTGCTGTGTTACCATCCTCTCCTCTCTGTCCCCTCTACCTGATAGACACACACAACTAGACACACTGTGTTACCATCCTCTCCTCTCTGTCCCCTCTACCTGATAGACACACACAACTAGACACACTGTGTTACCATCCTCTCCTCTCTGTGCCCTCTACCTGATAGACACACACAACTAGACACACTGTGGTACCATCCTCTCCTCTCTGTCCCCTCTACCTGATAGACACACACAACTAGACACACTGTGTTACCATCCTCTCCTCTCTGTCCCCTCTACCTGATAGACACACACAACTAGACACACTGTGTTACCATCCTCTCCTCTCTGTCCCCTCTACCTGATAGACACACACAACTAGACACACTGTGTTACCATCCTCTCCTCTCTGTCCCCTCTACCTGATAGACACACACAACTAGACACACTGTGTTACCATCCTCTCCTCTCTGTCCCCTCTACCTGATAGACACACACAACTAGACCTGCTGTGTTACCATCCTCTCCTCTCTGTCCCCTCTACCTGATAGACACACACAACTAGACACGCTGTGTTACCATCCTCTCCTCTCTGTCCCCTCTACCTGATAGACACACACAACTAGACACACTGTGTTACCATCCTCTCCTCTCTGTCCCCTCTACCTGATAGACACACACAACTAGACCTGCTGTGTTACCATCCTCTCCTCTCTGTCCCCTCTACCTGATAGACACACACAACTAGACACGCTGTGTTACCATCCTCTCCTCTCTGTCCCCTCTACCTGATAGACACACACAACTAGACACACTGTGTTACCATCCTCTCCTCTCTGTCCCCTCTAACTGATAGACACACACAACTAGACATGCTGTGTTACCATCCTCTCCTCAACGTCCCCTCTACCTGATAGACACACACAACTAGACACACTGTGTTACCATCCTCTCCTCTCTGTGCCCTCTACCTGATAGACACACACAACTAGACATGCTGTGGTACCATCCTCTCCTCTCTGTCCCCTCTACCTGATAGACACACACAACTAGACCTGCTGTGGTACCATCCTCTCCTCTCTGTCCCCTCTACCTGATAGACACACACAACTAGACCTGCTGTGTTACCATCCTCTCCTCTCTGTCCCCTCTAACTGATAGACACACACAACTAGACACACTGTGTTACCATCCTCTCCTCTCTGTCCCCTCTAACTGATAGACACACAAAACTAGACATGCTGTGTTACCATCCTCTCCTCTCTGTCCCCTCTAACTGATAGACACACACATCTAGACCTGCTGTGTTACCATCCTCTCCTCTCTGTTCTCTCTACCTGATAGACACAGTGGGGGCTGCTGAGGGGAGAACAGCTCATAATATAGGCTGGACTGGAGAATCAACCACCATTACATTGACACCATTCCATTGACACCATTCCATTGACTCCATTCCATTGACTCCATTCCAGGTATTATTATGAGCCGTCCTCCCCTCAGCAGCCTCCACTGATGTAGCACCATCCTCCCCTCCCCTGTCCCGTATCCCTCCACCTCTCTCCCTACCTCTCTCCCTCTCTCTCTCAGGTCATCAGCAACCAAACCACAACAAAGGGCTGTCGTCGGTTGGTCAGTGGGTTGCCGCGGTGACCTTGGCTGTGACATCATGCAGCGGGGGAAAACGATGAAGCCATTAGGCTGAGGCAGGGCCGCTCCATAAATCACAGCATTTCCAATAAGCTGCCTTAATGGTCATCCATCACTGTGTGTGTGTGTGTGTGTGTGTGTGTGTGTGTGTGTGTGTGTGTGTGTGTGTGTGTGTGTGTGTGTGTGTGTGTGTGTGTGTGTGTGTGTGTGTGTGTGTGTGTGTGTGTGTGTGTGTGTGTGTGTGTGTGTGTGTGTGTGTCTGTGCGGTGCGTGTGTGTCTGTGTTGTGTGCGTGTGTGTGCGTGCGTGCTGGGGAATAGCCAAGAACCAACGCAATAGAGCAGGGAGCAGGGAGCAGGGAGCAGGGAGCAGGGAGCAGGGAGCAGGGAGCAGGGAGCAGGGAGCAGGGAGCAGGGAGCAGGGAGAGAGAGAGATAGAAAGACAGAGAGAGAGAGAGAGCACTGTGACTGACCCAAACTGACCCAAAAAGAGAGAGAGAGAATCTATATGGCCCAGCCATACAGAAGTCAGGAGCAAGGCCCTGCTTCATTCAGAGGGGCTACATGGTGTGGTCAGATGGGGGATGGGGTGAGGGGGATGGATGGTGTGGTCAGATGGAGGATGAGGTGAGGGGGCTGGATGGTGTGGTCAGATGGGGGATGGGGTGAGGGGGCTGGATGGTGTGGTCAGATGGAGGTTGGGGTGAGGGGGCTGGATGGTGTGGTCAGATGGGGGTTGGGGTGAGGGGGCTGGATGGTGTGGTCAGATGGGGTTGGGGTGAGGGGGCTGGATGATGTGGTCAGATGGAGGTTGGGGTGAGGGGGCTGGATGGTTTGGTCAGATGGAGGATGGGGTGAGGGGGCTGGATGGTGTGGTCAGATGGAGGATGGAGGTTGGGGTGAGGGGGCTGGATGGTGTGGTCAGATGGAGGATGGGGTGAGGGGGCTGGATGGTGTGGTCAGATGGAGGATGGGGTGAGGGGGCTGGATGGTGTGGTCAGATGGAGGATGGGGTGAGGGGGCTGGATGGTGTGGTCAGATGGAGGATGGGGTGAGGGGGCTGGATGGTGTGGTCAGATGGGGGTTGGGGTGAGGGTGCTGGATGGTGTGGTCAGATGGGGGTTAGGGTGAGGGGGCTGGATGGTGTGGTCAGATGGGGGTTAGGGTGAGGGGGCTGGATGGTGTGGTCAGATGGGGGTTGGGGTGAGGGGGCTGGATGGTGTGGTCAGATGGAGGTTGGGGTGAGTGGGCTAGATGGTGTGGTCAGATGGAGCTTGAAGTGAGGGGGCTGGATGTAATTGTAATTAATGTGATTTTATTAATTCTTCAGCATTCTTATGGCTTGGGGGTAGAAGCTGTTAAGGAGCCTTTTGGTCCTAGACTTGGCGCCCCGATACCGCTTGCCGTGCGGTAGCAGAGAAAACAGTCTATAACTTGGGTGACTGGACCCTCTGACAATTTTACGGGCTTTCCTCTGACACCGCCTATTGTATAAGTCTTGGATTGCAGGAAGCTTGGCCCCAGTGATGTACTGGATCGTTCGCACTACGCTTTGTAGCGCCTTACGGTCAGATGCCCAGCAGTTGCCATACCAAGCAGTGATGCAACCGGTCAGGATACTCTCGATGGTGCAGCTGTAGAACCTTTTGAGGATCTGGGGACACATGCCAAATCTTTTCAGTCTTCTGAGGGGGAAAAGGTTTTGTTGTGCCATCTTCATGATTGTCTTGGTATGTTTGGACCATGATATTTCGTTGGTGATGTGGACACCAAGGAACTTGAAACTCTCGACCCGCTCCACTACAGCCCCGTCAATGTTAATGGGGGCCTGTTCGGCCCGATTTTCCTGTAGTCCACGATCAGCTCCTTTGTCTTGCTCACGTTGAGGGAGATGTTGTTTTCCTGGCACCACGCTGCCAAGTCTGTGACCTCCTCCCTGTAGGCTGTGTCATCGTTGTCGGTGATCAGGCCTATCACTGTTTTGTCATCAGCAAACTTAATGGTGGTGTTGGAGTTGTGTTTGACCACGCAATCATGGGTGAACAGGGAATACCGGAGGGGACTAAGTACACACCCCCGAGGGGCCCCAGTCTTAAAGATCAGCGTGGCAAACGTGTTGTTACCTACTCTTACCACTTGGGGGCGGCACGTCAGGAAGTCCAGGATCCAGTTGCAGAGTAAGGTGTTTAGTCCCAGAGTCCTTAGCTTAGTGATAAGCTTTGTGGGCACTATGGTGTTGAACACTGAGCTGTAGTAAATTAACAGCATTCTCACATAGGTGTTCCTTTTGTCCAGGTGAGAAAGGGCAGCGTGGAGTGCGATTGAGATTGCGTCATCTGTGGATCTGTTGGGGCGGTACGCGAATTGGAGTGGGTCTAGGCAGTCCGCGAGGATGCTGTTGATGTGAGCCTTGACCAGCCTTTCAAAGCACTTCATGGCTACCGACGTGAGTGCCACGGGGCGGTAATCATTTAGGCAGGTTACCTTCGCTTCCTTGGGCACAGGGCCTGCGGTGGTCTGCTTGAAGCATGTAGGTATTACAGACTCAGTCAGGGAGAGGTTTAAAATGTCAGTGAAGACAGTTGACAGTTGGTCCGCAAATGAGTACACGTCCTGGTAATCCGTCTGGCCCAGCGGCTTTGTGAATGTTGACCTGTTTAAAGGTTTTGTTCACATCGGCTACCGAGAGCGTTATCACACAGTCATCCAGAACAGCTGGTGCTCTCGTGCATGCTTCAGTGTTGCTTGCCTCGAAGTGAGCATAAAAGGTATTTAGCTCATCTGGTAGGCTCGCATCACTGGGCAGATCGTGTCTGGGTTTCCCCTTTGTAATCCGTAATAGTTTTCAAGCCTTGCCACATCCGACGAGAGTCAGAGCCGGTGTAGTAGGATTCAATCTTAATCCTGTATTGACACTTTACCGTAGGGATGGTGCCAGGTTTCCTCCAGATGTGACGCTTGGCATGATGCCTGGTTTCATCAAACCAGAGAATCTTGTTGCTCATGGTCTGAAAATCTTTAGATACCTTTTGGCAAACGCCAAGCGGGCTGTCATGTGCCTTTTACTGAAGAGTGTCTTTCATTTGGCCACTCTACCATAAAGGCCTGACTGGTGGAGTGCTGTAGAGATGGTTGTCCTTCTGGAAGTTTCTCCCATCTCCACAGAGGTACTCTGGAGCTCTGTCAGACTGACCATCGGTTTCCTGGTCACCTCCCTGACCAAGGCCCTTCTCCTCCGATTGCTCAGTTTGGCGGCCAGCTCTAGGAAGAGTCTTGGTGGTTCCAAACTTCTTTCATTTAAGAATGATGGAGGCCATTGTGTTCTTGGTTCCCTTTCCCCAGATCTGTGCCTCAACACAATCCTGTCTTGGAGCTGTAGGGGCAATTCCTTCAATCTCATGGCTTGGTTTTTGCTCTGACATGCACTGTCAACTGTGGGACCTTATGCAGACAGGTGTGTATCTTTCCAAATCATGTCCAATCAATTGAATTTACCACAGGTGGCTTCCAATCAAGTTGTAGAAACGTCCCAAGGATGATCAATAGAAACAGGATGCACCTGAGCTCAATTTCGAGGGTCATAGCAAAGGGTCTGAATACTTATGTCAATTAGTTATTTCTGTTTTTCACTTTGTCATTATGGAGTATTGTGTGTAGATTGATGAGGAAATTGTTTCATTTAATATATTTTAGAATAAGGCTATAACGTAACAAAATGTGGAAAAAGTCAAGGGGTCTGAATGGACTGTATATACAAATACATTTTAGTTGTCACGCCCGGACCTTAGAGAGCCTTTTTATGTCTTTCTTTTGGTTTAGTCAGCGTGTGATTAGGGTGGGCATTCTATGTTCTTTATTTCTATGTTTTGGCCGGGTATGGTTCCCAATCAGAGGCAGCTGTCTATCGTTGTCTCTGATTGGGGATCATACTTAGGCAGCCCTTTTCCCTCCTTCTGTGTGGGATCTTGTTCTTTGTTTGTGTGCAGGTAGTTTGCACAACGAAGCTGTTCGGTCGTTGTATTCTTTATTGTTTTGTCTTTTCTAAAGTTTCACTTCGTTAATAAATTATGTGGAACTCAAAGAACGCTGCGCTGTCTCATCCTTCCAACGACACCCGTTACATTAGTATTTTATTACACTACCCAAAAGGGACGTGGAACAAACCTGTATTGTAATGTGTGTATAGGGCTATGTGCATGGATGTAGTGAGGGGAAAAAAACTATTACAGACTACAAAGGGAAGCACAGCCGCGAGCTGCCCAGTGACACGAGCATACCAGACGAGCTAAATCACTTCTATGCTCGCTTCGAGGCAAGTAACACTAAGGCATGCATGAGAGCATCAGCTGTTCAGGGCGACTGTGTGATCACGCTCTCCGTAGCCGACGTGAGTAAGACCTTTAAACAGATCAACATACACAAGGCTGCGGGGCCAGATGGATTACCAGGACGTGTGCTCCAGGCATGTGCTGACCAACTGGAAGGTGTCTTCACTGACATTTTTAACATGTCCCTGATTGAGTCTGTAATACTAACATGTTTCAAGTAGACCACCATAGTCCATGTGCCCAAGAACACAAAGGCATCCTGCCTAAATGACTACAGACCCGTAGCACTCACGTCCGTAGCCATGAAGTGCTTTGAAAGGCTGGTAATGGCTCACATCAACACCATTATCCCAGAAACCCTAGACCCACTCCAATTTGCATACCGCCCAAACAGATCCACAGATGATGCAATCTCTATTGCACTCCACACTGCCCTTTCCCACCTGGACAAAAGGAACACTTATGTGAGAATGCTATTCATTGACTACAGCTCAGCGTTCAACACCATAGTACCCTCAAAGCTCATCACTAAGCTAAGGATCCTGGGACTAAACACCTTACTCTGCAACTGGATCCTGGACTTCCTGACGGGCCGCCCACAGGTGGTGAGGGTAGTTAGCAACATATCTGCCACGCTGATCCTCAACACTGGAGCCCCCCAGGGGTAGGTGCTCAGTCCCCTCCTGTACTCCCTGTTCACCCACGACTGCATGGCCAGGCACGACTCCAACACCATCATTACGTTTGCAGACGACACAACAGTGGTAGGCCTGATCACCGACAACGACGAGACAGCCTATAGGGAGGAGGTCAGAGACCTTGGCGGGTGGTGCCAGAATAACAACCTATCCCTCAACGTAACCAAGACTAAGGAGATGATTGTGGACTACAGGAAAAGGAGGACCGAGCACGCCCCCATTCTCATCGACGGGGCTGTAGTGGAGCAGGTTGAGAGTTTCAAGTTCCTTGGTGTCCATATCACCAACAAACTAGAACGGTCCAAACACACCAAGACAGTCATGAAGAGGGCACGACAAAGCCTATTCCCCCTCAGGAAACTAAAAAGATTTGGCATGGGTCCTGAGATCCTCAAAAGGTTCTACAGCTGCAGCATCGAGAGCATCCTGAATGGTTGCATCACTGCCCGTTACGGCAATTGCTCGGCCTCCGACCGCAAGGCACTACAGAGGGTTGTGCGTACGGTGAGAGAAAACAGAGAGAGAAAACAGAGAGAGAAAACAGAGAGAGAAAACAGAGAGAGAACACAGAGAGAGAAAACAGAGAGAGAACACAGAGAGAGAAAACAGAGAGAGAAAACAGAGAGAGAACACAGAGAGAGAAAACAGAGAGAGAAAACAGAGAGAGAACACAGAGAGAGAAAACAGAGAGAGAAAACAGAGAGAGAAAACAGAGAGAGAAAACAGAGAGAGAAAACAGAGAGAGAAAACAGAGAGAACACAGAGAGAGAAAATAGAGAGAGAACACAGAGAGAGAACACAGAGAGAGAACACAGAGAGAGAAAACAGAGAGAGGAAACAGAGAGAACGAGACTACAAGCAAACCAGTGAAATTGAAATTCCCAATGCCATAATTGCAGGTTGTAAGCATCATAAATTCAAATGAAGCTTTCAGCGTGAGGACTATGTGGTATGGAGAGAGAGAGAGAGAGAGAGAGAGAGAGAGAGAGAGAGAGAGAGAGAGAGAGAGAGAGAGAGAGAGAGAGAGAGAGAGAGAGAGAAGCGGGGAAGTGAGAGGCACAGAGAGAGAGACTCATGACTGTTCTGGTCCTGTAGCCTGTTGTCATCCCTGCTGGGGCGATATAGAAAAATCCCTTTGTGGCTGCTTGGCTATTAGGGTTTCAGGGTTTGGGGGTTTGGCCCTTTTGCCACTGGTTTAGGGCCAAGGAAAACTGCACCAAAAGTCACTTACCCTCTCTTCTCCTATGACCTCTTGGATGTAGGTTGATTAATGAGGTGGGTGGTTCATTTCTGCTCTTACATTTCCTTACTTAAGTGTCCAAATAGTTTTCTTTCTGCCCTAAGTGAGGCATTATCCATCAACTCAATGACCTTGGTAATGGAGAATTATTAAGAGCAGAAGTGCAAGAATGTAGTTTTGAGACTGATATGGTTATATTACAAGAGGTTCATTATTTCAAGAGGTTCATTTAGATCAGATAACACAATAAAGAAATAGTGTGTGTGTGTGTGTGTGTGTGTGTGTGTGTGTGTGTGTGTGTGTGTGTGTGTGTGTGTGTGTGTGTGTGTGTGTGTGTGTGTGTGTGTGTGTGTGTGTGTGTGTGTGTGTGTGTGTGTGTGTGTGTGTGTGTGTGTGTGTGTGTGTGTGTGTGTGTTAAAGTACAAAAGGGAAAATATATAAACATAAATGTGAGTTGTATTTACAATGGTGTTTGTTCTTCACTGGTTGCCCCTTTCTTGTGGCAACAGGTCACACATCTTGCTGCTGGGATTGCACACTGTAGTATTTCACCCAGCAGATATGGGAGTTTATCAAAATTGGGTTTGTTTTCAAATTCTTTGTGGACCTGTGCAATTTTAAGGGAAATATGTGTCTCTAATATGTTAACACATTTGGCAGGAAGTTAGGAAGTGCAGCTCAGTGTTTGCCTCATGTTTTGAGCAGTGTGCACATAGCCTGTCTTCTCTTGAGAGCCTGGTCTGCTTATGGCGGGCTTTCTCAATAGCAAGGCTATGCTCACTGAGTCTGTACGCAGTCAAAGCTTCCCTTAAGTTTGGGTCAGTCACAGCGGTCTCTCGCTGTCTCTCATCCTCTCTTTACTCTCTCTATTCCTTTCTCTCCTCTCCCCCTTCTAACTCCTTTCTCTCTCTGCCCGTCTCTCTTTTTAGCACTCTCTTACTCCCTCCTTCTCTCTCTTTTGCTCTCGCTCAATCTCTCTCTCTCTCTCTCTCTCTCCCTCCTCTCTCTCTCTCAGTCTCTCTCTCCCTCCTCACTCTCTCTCTCTCCCCCAACCCCACCTATCTGATCAGTGTTCTGCTGTTTTTAACTCTCTCCTCTCTCCCCACCTCCTCTCCCCTCCATACCTCCCCTCTCGCTCTCTCTCTTCCCATCTACTCTCCCCTCCATACCACCTCTCTCAGTTCGTACACATCCCATATGCTACAACTCCTGTTGTTATTGTTGTTGTTTGTGTCCCTGCCTCATTTGACTTACAGTTGAAGTCAGAAGTTGTCACGCCCTGACCATAGTAAGCTGTTAATTCTCTGTGTTGGTTGGGGCGTGATAGTGACGTGGGTGGGTCATCTAGGTGAATTTATATGTCTATGGTGGCCTGATATGGTTCCCAATCAGAGGCAGCTGTTTATCGTTGTCTCTGATTAGGGGATCATATTTAGGTAGCCATTTCCCCATGGTTATTCGTAGGATCTTGTCTACATTTAGTTGCCTGAGTGCACAACAGCAGCTTCACATTTCGTTTATTGTGCTTGTTTGTTTTGTTTTGCTGAGTTTTGGTTTATTCAAAATATGTGGAACTCTACTCACGCTGCGCCTTGGTCCTATCATCATGACGAACGTGACAGAAGTTTACATACACTTAGGTTGGAGTCATTAATACTCGTTTTTCAACCACTCGACAAATTTCTTGTTAAAACTTCTTTGGGATAGGGGGTGGTATTTTGACATCCTGATAAAAAGCGTGCCCAAAGAAAACTGCCTGCTACTCAGGCTCAGAAGGATATGCATATCATTTGGATAGAAAACACTGTACATTTTCTAAAACTTTTAAAATCATGTCTGTGAGTATAACATAACTTATTTGACAGGCGAAACCCCGAGGACAAACCATCCAGGAATTTTTCTTTTTGAGTTCACCCTGTTTTCAATTTTTCTATGGTAAACTAGATTTATGAGGGAACTGGTTGAAGTTCCTATGGCTTCCACTAGATGTCAACAGTCTTTAGAAATTGGTTGATGTTTTTCCTTTGAGAAATGAAGAAGTATGGCTATTCAGAATGAGTGTAAAGCCAAGTGGACTGTTTTGTTTGGGGCGTGCGACCTGTAGCTCGCTCCACTTTGATTTTATCCACTATTGAACACAGTATATTCCGTCTTAAATTGTATCGATTATTTACGTTTTAAAATACCTAAAGTTGGATTAGGAAAGTTGTTTGAAATGTTTGGACCAAGTTTACAGGTAACTTATTAGATAATTTGTAGTCATGTTGTGAGAGTTTTTCTGAATCAAACGCGCCAAATAAATATACATTTTGGTGATATAACGATAGAATTTATCGATCAAAAGGACCATATTTGAAGTTTATGGGACATTTTGGAGTGCCAACAGAAGATCTTCAAAGGTAAGGCATGAATTATATCGTTATTTCTGAGTTTTGTGTCGCGCCTAGCGGGTTGAAATATGATTGTCATGTGTTTTTATAATGGGGTGCTGTCCTAAGATAATCGCATGGTTTGCTTTCGCCGTAAAGCCTTTCTGAAATCTGACACCGCCGCTGGATTAACAAGAAGTTAAGCTTTATTTTGACACATTGCATGTGTATTTTCAAGAATGTTAAATATTTACAATTCTGTAGTTTGAATTTGGCACCACGCACATTCACTGGATGTTGGTCAGGACGCTACCGTCCCACCTAGCCTAGAGAGGTTTTAACAAACTATAGTTTTGGCAAGTCGGTTAGGACATCTACTTTGTGCATGCCACAAGTCATTTTTCCAACAATTGTTTACAGACAGATTATTTCACTTATATTTCACTGTATCACAATTCCAGTGGGTCAGAAGTTTACATGCACTAAGTATGTAAAGCTGTGCCTTTAAACATTTTGGAAAATTCCAGAAAATGATGTCATGGCTTGAGAAGCTTCTGATAGGCTAATTGACATAATTTGAGTCAATTGGAGGTGTACTTGTGGATGTATTTCAAGGCCTAACTTCAAACTCAGTACCTCTTTGCTTGACATCATGGGAAAATCAAAAGAAATCAGCAAAAAACTCAGCAAAAAAATTGAAGACTCCACAAGTCTGGTTGATCCTTGGGAGCAATTTCCAAACGCCTGAAGGTACCACGTTCATCTGTACAAACAATAGTACGCAAGTATAAACACCATGGGACCACGCAGCCGTCATACCACTCAGTAAGGAGACGCGTTCTGTCTTCTAGAGATGTACTCTGGTGCGGAAAGTGCTAATCAATCCCAGAAAAACAGCAAAGGACCTTGTGAAGATGCTGGAGGAAACAGGTGCAAAAGTATATACATCCCCAGTAAAACAAGTCCTATATCGAAATAACCTGAAAGGCCGCTCAGCAAGGAAGAAGCCACTGCTCCAAAACCGCCATAAGAAAGCCAGACTACGGTTTGCAACTGCATATGGGAAAAAAGATCGTACTTTTTGGAGAAATGTATTCTGTTCTGATGAAACAAAAATAGAACTGTTTGGACATAATGACCATCGTTATGTTCGGAGGAAAAAAGGGGATGCTTGCAAGCCGAAGAACACCATCCCAACCGTGAAGCACGGGGGGGGGGCAGCATCATGTTGTGGGGTTGCTTAGCTGCAGGAGGGACTGGTGCACTTCACAAAATAGATGGTATCATGAGGGAGGAAAATATGTGGATATGTTGAAGCAACATCTCAAGACATCAGTCAGGAAGATAAAGCTTGGTCGCAAATGGGTCTTCCAAATGGACCCCAAGCATACTTCCAATGTTGTGGCAAAATGGCTAAGGACAACAAAGTCAAGGTATTGGAGTGGCCATCACAATGCCCTCACCTAAATCGTATAGAACATTTGTGGGCAGAACTGAAAAAGCGTGTGTGAGCAAGGAGGCCTAAAAACCTGACTCAGTTACACCAGCTCTGTCAGGAGGAATGGGCCAAAATTCACTCAACTTATTGTGGGAAGCTTGTGGAAGGCTACCCAAAACGTTTGACCCAAGTTAAACAATTTAAAGGCAATGCTCCCAAATACTAGTTGAGTGTATGTAAACTTCTGACCCACTGGGAATGTGATGAAAGAAATAAAAGCTGAAAAAAATCCTCTACTATTATTCTGACATTTCACATTCTTAAAATAAAGTGGTGATCCTAACTGACCTAAGACAATGAATTTTTTACTAGGATTAAAGGTCAGGAATTGTGAAAATCTGAGTTAAATGTAATTGGCTAAGGTGTATGTAAACTTCCGACTTCAACTGTACAGACCCATGACAGACACATAACAGTGCCTAGGAGCTGGTCCATGTCTTGGCTGTTGATGGAGGGGGGTGTCAGAGGCCAGATTGAATGTAGTGTGTGACTGGGCGTATATGTGTGTGTGTGTGTGTGTGTGTGTGTGTGTGTGTGTGTGTGTGTGTGTGTGTGTGTGTGTGTGTGTGTGTGTGTGTGTGTGTGTGTGTGTGTGTAGGGGGAATGATGTGAAAGCGATATCCCTTGACAGACCTCAAACAGACTGATGCGGATGGGCAACCACTACACTGCCAAGAACAGACAGACAGACACGAATGCAGCTGAGATGGAAATGAAGCTAGCCGAGGGATATTCATGTTCAGACCAAAACTACGAACCTGAGATGGAGGTGAACTACTAACCTGAGATGGAGGTGAAACTACTAACCTGAGATGCTGGTGAAACTACTAACCTGAGATGGAGGTGAAACTACTAACCTGAGATGGAGGTGAAACTACTAACCTGAGATGGAGATTAATCTACTAACCTGAGATGGAGGTGAAACTACGAACCTGAGATGGAGGTGAAACTACTAACCTGAGATGGAGGTGAAACTACTAACCTGAGATGGAGGTGAAACTACTAACCTGAGATGGAGGTGAACTACTAACCTGAGATGGAGATTAATCTACTAACCTGAGATGGAGGTGAAACTACTAACCTGAGATGGAGGTGAAACTACGAACCTGAGATGAAGGTGAATCTACTAACCTGAGATGGAGGTGAAACTACTAACCTGAGATGGAGGTGAAACTACTAACCTGAGATGGAGGTGAACTACTAACCTGAGATGGAGATTAATCTACTAACCTGAGATGGAGGTGAACTACTAACCTGAGATGGAGGTGAAACTACTAACCTGAGATGCTGGTGAAACTACTAACCTGAGATGGAGGTGAAACTACTAACCTGAGATGGAGGTGAAACTACTAACCTGAGATGGAGATTAATCTACTAACCTGAGATGGAGGTGAAACTACGAACCTGAGATGGAGGTGAAACTACTAACCTGAGATGGAGGTGAAACTACTAACCTGAGATGGAGGTGAAACTACTAACCTGAGATGGAGGTGAACTACTAACCTGAGATGGAGATTAATCTACTAACCTGAGATGGAGGTGAAACTACTAACCTGAGATGGAGGTGAAACTACTAACCTGAGATGAAGGTGAAACTACTAACCTGAGATGGAGGTGAAACTACTAACCTGAGATGGAGGTGAAACTACTAACCTGAGATGGAGGTGAAACTACTAACCTGAGATGGAGGTGAAACTACTAACCTGAGATGGAGGTGAAACTACTAACCTGAGATGGAGGTGAAACTACTAACCTGAGATGAAGGTGAAACTACTAACCTGAGATGGAGGTGAAACTACTAACCTGAGATGGAGGTGAAACTACTAACCTGAGATGGAGGTGAAACTACTAACCTGAGATGGAGGTGAAACTACTAACCTGAGATGGAGGTGAATCTACTAAAGCGAGATTCAGGTGACCTGTTCTTTTCTCCATTATATCAGATTTTGGAGCAGGGCTAATAGATATTGTGGCCTACCTGCCTTTTCAAGTAACTGCATGAACAAGAACAAAAAGGGACAAACACATGGATATATGTGTGTGTGTGTGTGTGTGTGTGTGTGTGTGTGTGTGTGTGTGTGTGTGTGTGTGTGTGTGTGTGTGTGTGTGTGTGTGTGTGTGTGTGTGTGTGTGTGTGTGTGTGTGTCTCCAGTGGCAGAACCCTTTATCTGATAAATTCTCCCTGAGACATTTCTACGGCGATGAAAACCAAAGTGTTTCAGAGAGTTTTGGAGGGCGTAGCTGCACAGATGAGCTATAGGGGAGGAGGTCTGGAAGCCTTGTTCGACTGGCTGGCTGACAGGCTGACTGGCTGGCTGGCTGACTGGCTGACTGGCTGGCTGGCTGCTTGTTCCAAAGGTAACAGAGACTGCGGTGTAAGTGAGTATTTATTAAGAGAGAGTGTCTGGGTTATGTCTGGGTTATGTCTGGGTTATGTCTGGGTTATGTCTGGAGAATCCATAGGTTCAGTACAGACTGTGATGGTGTTGGTAAACTGCTGTAGCTTATGTTTGGGTCTGGAAAAAGCTCACACTATAACCAATAAAAATGTCCATGAAACAATTCAACTAACACTGAATGCAATTTTATTTCTTCTGCGAAAAATACCTAAAAATACATCGTTGTTTAAAATATGTTTACAGACTCACAACAGTCTGTGAACTAAATACATTCTAAAAGGCTTGCAGTGTTGGAGCCAACGTGCGATCGATGTGATGTTAATTTCCATCATGTAATGTGTTCCGTGATATAATTACTTATTCTCCACAAAGAACTGCAGCTGTGATCATTTCCTCTTTAATCACATTAGTCTAACACTATTTCTGACATTTAAATAATTCTCCTAAATAACATATCTTATCTCAGGAGATACAGATGGCCATGATTCAATAAAGAGAGAGAATCACACAGATGAATGATGGGGCTTGTTGGCTCTCTTCCCTTCTTCTTTCTCTCCTTTTCTCATTCCCTCTCTCTCTTCTCCCCCTACTCTCCCTTCTCTCTTTCCTTCTCTCCCTCCTCTCCCTCCTTCTCTCTCTCGGTTCTCTCCCTCCTTCTCTCCTTCTCCCTTTCTCTCTCTCCTCTCTTGCTCCGTCTCTCTCTCCATCTATTTATCCTTCTCTCCCTCCTCTCATTCTCACCTTCTCTCTATCTGTCACTCTCTCCTTCTCTGTCTCCGGCTATCTCTCCTTCTCCTTCTCTCCCTCTATCCTTCTCTCCCTCCCTCTCTCCCTCCTTCTCTCTCACCTTCTCTCCCTCGTCTCTCTCTCCTTCTCTCCTTCTCTCCCTCCTTCTCTCCTCTCCCTCCCTCTCCCCTTCTCTCCTCTCCCTCCTCTCTCTTCTCTCTATTATTTTATCCCTCCCTCTCTCCCTCCTTCTCTCTCTCCTTCTCTCACTTCTCTCTCCGTCTCTCACTCCTTCTCTTCTCATTTCCCTCTTCTCCTTCTCTCACTTCTCTCTCTCCTTCTCTGAATCCTTCTCTTCTTCTCTCCCTTCTTCTCTCCTTCTCTCTCCTTCTCTCCTTCTCTCTCACCTTCTCTCTCTTCTCTCCCTCCTTCTCTGTCTCCTTCACTCTCTTCTTCTGTCCTTCATTTTCTCCTCTGTCTCTCTATCCTTCTCTTCATAAATTCCGTTCTCTCTCTCCTTCTTTCTCTGTTTGTATGTTTTGTGTATGCCCACCAATGTTTCTTTCATCACCACTAAGTTCACATAGAAAATCCTCCTCCTATGTGCCAAGTTCAGGATCTTGGCCTCAGGAACCACAAACTGCACACCATGTCCCTCTCAGGAGGAGCCAAAATGGCGTCCATAAATCAATAAACTAGATGTAATCTGCAGTGTCCAGAATGCAGTGGGCGAGTCTGTGCAGCATAATGCAACCGCTTCTCCATTGTCATTCAGACACAGGCAGCGGCGAGGAGAGAGGCTTGCCTGCACCTGATAAGAGCACTGCTCAGAGTGAGCTATAAATCACCACGCAGAGGCTGTGTCTCAAACAGCATCCTATCCCGTATATAGTGCTCTACTTTTGACAAGGGCCCGTAGTGCACTATATAGTGAATAGGTTGTAATTTGTGTCCCACCCAGCAACTGCTATTCCACTGATTTCACAGAGAGAGAAGAAGGAGTGGACGGGGGGACAGAGAGGAGGAAGGAAGAGAGAGTGGTAGGAAGGGGAGAGGGAGAGGGAGAATTAAATGAGAGGAGAGAGCAGTAGAGATAATTGAGAGGAAGAGAGAAGAGAAAGAGAGAATTGTGAGAGGGGGAGCTTAGAACGAGAGAGAGAGAAAGACAGAGGGAGAAGAGAGGTAGAGAGTGTGCTCAGGTGGAGGGAAGATATGGAGAGGGGGGAGAGGGGGAGAGGGGGAGAGGGGGAATGATAGATCTGTAATTTTCTCACCTATCTCATCTGGCAAGAAGTTTCTCCACACAAAGGGTTGACCTTCAGCTCAGCAAATAAACACCTCGCTATCCCAGAGAGCAACGCTGCCTGCCTGTCTGTCTGCCTGCCTGTCTGTCTGCCTATCTGCCTGCCTATCTGCCTGCCTGTCTGCCTGTCTGCCTGTTTGCCTGGGCTGCAGGACTACATATCAATTTAACCCTTAGCTTCACAGCACGACTGGTCAATTCAGTCATTTCAGTCACTTCAGTCAACTCAGTCTATTGAGGAAGTCATTTCAGTTTACTTCCTGTATTGAATGAATAGAAATGGAATGGAATTGACCCTAACCCTACTTCACACCACACAGAACAAGTACAGAAAGTGTTTGTGGATAAAGCCACAGCCTACTCTCAACCTGAACCTAGTTGTCTTATAGAAGGGACCGACAAAGCATTAGAATAGTTCAAACAGTCACTCTTAACTGAAACAAAATGTTGTATGTCTCAATCACATGTGTATGTCACCAAAATCATTTGATTTGAATCATATACTGGATATATATATATATATATTATGTTCTTGTTATCATATTGTTGAACTATATAATGTTTGATTCCATTGAGCCGCCCATAAAGGGTGAAATCATGTGGGAATGGAGAGACTTGAGAGCCATGTTTCCTCCAGCTATTACATCACAACACCCAGAGACCCTTCCAGAGTCTCTTCCAGAGTCTCTTCCTGAGTCTCTTCCAGAAATACTTTCCAGAGACCCTTCCAGAAACCCTTCCAGAGACCCTTTCCAGAGACCCTTTCCAGAAACCCTTCCAGAGTCTCTTCCTGAGTCTCTTCCTGAGTCTCTTCCTGAGTCTCTTCCTGAGACCCTTTCCAGAAACCCTTCCAGAGACCCTTTCCAGAAACCCTTCCAGAGACCCTTCCAGTGTCTTCCAGAAACCCTTCCTGAGACCCTTCCAGAAACCCTTCCAGAAACCCTTCCAGAGACCCTTCCAGAAACCCTTCCAGAAACCCTTCCAGAGACCCTTTCCAGAAACCCTTCCAGAGACCCTTCCATAAACCCTTCCAGAGACCCTTTCCAGAGACCCTTTCCAGAAACCCTTCCAGAGACCCTTTCCAGAAACCCTTCCAGAGACCCTTCCAGAAACCCTTCCAGAAACCCTTCCAGAGACCCCTTCCAGAGACCCTTCCAGAGACCCTTCCAGAAACCCTTCCAGTGTCTTCCAGAAACCCTTCCAGAGACCCTTTCCAGAAACCCTTCCAGAGACCCTTCCAGAAACCCTTCCAGTGTCTTCCAGAAACCCTTCCAGAGACCCTTTCCAGAAACCCTTCCAGAGACCCTTTCCAGAAACCCTTCCAGAAACCCTTCCAGTGTCTTCTAGAGACCCTTTCCAGAAACCCTTCCAGAAACCCTTCCAGTGTCTTCCAGAGACCCTTCCAGAGACCCTTCCAAAAACCCTTCCAGTGTCTTCCAGAGACCCTTCCAGAAACCCTTCCTGAGACCCTTCCAGAGACCCTTCCAGAGACCCTTTCCAGAAACCCTTCCTGAGACCGTTTCCAGAGAACTCTCCTTTAATCCCTTTGGGTTCTAGGTCCTCATCACTCCACCCCCCCCCCCTCACCCCCGTCACCCCGTCACCACCCTCACCCCGTCACCCCCGTCCCACCACATGAAGTTGCAGCTCTCTCTCAATTCAATATTCAATTACATTTCATTTTAAGGGCTTTATGTGAAACATATGTTAACATTGTCAGAGCAAGTCAACTAGATAATTAACAAAAGTGAAATAAAAAGTGCATGTCAATAGTACACATTACATTCACAAAAGTTAAGACATTACACATGTCATGTTATGTGCAAATGGATAAAGTCCAAAAGGGAAAATAAATAAACGTAAATATGGGTTGTATTTACAATGGTGTTTGTTTCTCACTGGTTGCCCTTTTCTGGTGGCAACAGGTCACAAATCTTGCTGCTGTGATGGCACACTGTGATATTTCACCCAGTAGATATGTGAGTTAATCAAACTTGGCTTAGTTTACAAATTCTTCATGGATCTGTGTAATGTGAGGGAAATATGTGTCTCTAATATGGTCATACATTTGGCAGGAGGTTAGGAAGTGCAGCTCAGTTTCCACCTCATTTTGTGGACAGTGTGCACATAGCCTGTCTTCTCTTGAGTGTCAGGTCTGCCTTCGGGCAGCCTTTCTCAATAGCAAGGCTATGCTCACCGAGTCTGTACAAACTCAAAGCTTTCTTTAAGTTTGGGTCAGTCACATTGATCAGGTATTCTGCCACTGTGTACTCTCTGTTTAGGGCCAAATAGCATTCTAGTTTGCTCCGTTTTTTTGTTAATTCTTTCCAATGTGTCAAGTAATTATATTTCTGTTTTCTCATGATTTGTTTGAGTCTAATTGTGTTGCTGTCCTGGGGCTCTGTGGGGTCTGTTTGTGTTTGTACACAGAGCCCCAGGACCAGCTTGCTTAGGGGACTCTTCTCCAGGTTCATCTCTCTGTAGGTGATGGCTTTCTTATGGAAGGTTTGGGAATCGCTTCCTTTTAGGTAGTTGTAGAATGTCATGGCTCTTTTCTGGAATTTGATCACTAGCGGGTATCGGCCTAATTATGCTCTGCATGCATTATTTGGTGTTTTACGTTGTAGACAGGATATTTTTGCAGAATTCTGCATGCAGAGTCTCAATTTGTTCTTTGTCCCATTTTGTGAATTCCTGGTTGGTGAGCGGACCCCAGACCTCACAGCCATGAAGGGAAATGGGTTCTACAACTAATTAAAGTATTTTTAGCCAGATCCTTATTGGTATGTTGAATTTGATGACCCTTTTGACGGCTTAGAAGGCCCTCCTTGAACGAGCAGCTCGTTCACAGCTTTGTGGAAGTGACCTGTGGCACTGATGTTTAGGCCGAGGTATGTATAGTTTTTTGTGTGCTCTAGGGCAACGGTGTCTAGATGGAATTTGTATTCGTGGTCCTGGAAACTGGACCTTTTTTGGAACACAATGCATCCCTCTCACCCCACGGCCCCGTGGAAAGAAAATGTGCGTGTTTTTGGTAAATTTTAACTGCACACTTGTTGTTTGTGTACGTGGATTTTATAATGTCTTATGTTTTTCCCCAAACACCACTTTCCATCAATTTGTTTAGCAGACCCTCATGCCAAATTGAGTCAAAAGCATTTTTTGAAATCAACAAAGCATGAGAAGACTTTGCCTTTGTTTTGGTTTCTTTGTTTGTCAATTAGGGTGTGCAGGGTGAATACGTGGTCTGTTGTACGGTAACTTGGTAAAAAGCCAATTTGACATTTGCTCAGTACATTGTTTTCACTGAGGAAATGTACGAGTCTGCTATTAATGATAATGCAGAGGATTTTTCCAAAGTTGCTGTTGACGCATCTCTCTCTCTCTCTCTCTCCTCAGCCCTCTATTCATCCTCTCCTCCTCCTCCTCTCCTTTATTATTCATGTGTTAAACCCCCCAGCTCCCGGCCCAGACCGCCTTTGGCTGTCTGCGCTGTGCCGTAGGATGTTAACACATGTAATCCCTTTATTAACGAACACACACACACACACACACTGAGAGACACGCACGGTGATGCTGACGCTGCCTCCAGGGACACAGGACGCATACTCCCTGTAGGGATTAGTCCAGGAAGAGTGGAGGGGCTGATGGGTAAACGGCTCCGTTCAAGAGACTCTCTACAGTTTCAAAGCCCCCACTTGAGAACCCAGCAGTGGGTGGTAACTGAGGGTTAGCCCCGGGTCCTGCAGTTCTGACTGACTCAGTCTCT
Source organism: Salvelinus alpinus (assembly GCF_045679555.1). Taxonomy (NCBI): domain Eukaryota; kingdom Metazoa; phylum Chordata; class Actinopteri; order Salmoniformes; family Salmonidae; genus Salvelinus; species Salvelinus alpinus. The sequence continues at coordinate 94,782,019 of NC_092088.1, forward strand.
GAGTGAAGCACATTGTAGAGCCTCTATATTCTCCAATAGTGCTACTGACTGACTGAAATTCATGAATTTAAAATTGTCAAAGAGGATTTTCTCAATTCATGGTTAGAATTTCAATCTACTTCCTATATTGATTTCCTTTACCATTAGTATCTATGTATTTACCCTCCTACTGGTCAATATTTCTCCTGTTCACATGCATAATGTATATTACCACTAGCATATTACCATAATTATTTCAGCCAGGTCACCCGTGATACAAGTCAGTATTTGACGTCTATCCATGTCTGAGGACGTTGGGAGATGACGTGGAAACTGTCCACTAGGGGCAACAGTGAGCTCTGTTACCTTCAAGTAGGTTGGGTTTTGCTAAGACATTGTGGACGGGTGGAAGCATCTGCCTCTGGTTCTAAAGGATGGGGTTTTACTAGGAGATGGTGGACGGGTGGAAGCATCTGCCTCTGGTTCTAAAGGATGGGGTTTTACTAGGAGATGGTGGACGGGTGGAAGCATCTGCCTCTGGTTCTAAAGGATGGGGTTTTACTAGGAGATGGTGGACGGGTGGAAGCATCTGCCTCTGGTTCTAAAGGATGGGGTTTTACTAGGAGATGGTGGACGGGTGGAAGCATCTGCCTCTGATTCTAAAGGATGGGGTTTTACTAGGAGATGGTGGACGGGTGGAAGCATCTGCCTCTGGTTCTAAAGGATGGGGTTTTACTAGGAGATGGTGGACGGGTGGAAGCATCTGCCTCTGGTTCTAAAGGTTGAATGTTTGAATCCAGTGATAGAAAGTTGTTTTTTGATATTTTTTGTTTTAAGCCTATCCCAAAACTCAACCCTTATTTAAAAATTTTCAGTTTACCTTTATTTAACTAGGCAAGTCAGTTACGAACAAATTCTTATTTACAATGACGGCCTGGGAACAGTGGGTTAACTGCCTTGTTCAGGGGCCGAACGACAGATTTTTACCTTGTCAGCTCAGGGATTCGATCTAGCAACCTTTCGGTTACTGGCCCAACGCTCTAACAACCAGGCTACCTGCCACGACCTTTTAACCATTTGCAGTTATTGCCTAACCTTAAGACTTATGAGTTAATGCATTATTATTATTACTATTATTATTATTATTATTATTTATCCTGCTCCCAGTCACATTCTCCTAATCCCTCTCCTACATGTACATACTGTATATACCTTAATACTCCGTGCACACTGTAAATGTGTTACTGGTACTGACCCTGTATACAGCTTCCTCTCTGTGGTACTGACATTGACCCAGTATACAGCTTCCTCTCTGTGGTACTGACCCTGTATACAGCTTCCTCTCTGTGGTACTGACCCTGACCCAGTATACAGCTTCCTCTCTGTGGTACTGACCCTGACCCAGTATACAGCTTCCTTTCTGTGGTACTGACACTGACCCTGTATACAGCTTCCTCTCTGTGGTACTGACCCTGTATACAGCTTCCTCTCTGTGGTACTGACCCTGTATACAGCTTCCTCTCTGTGGTACTGACACTGACCCAGTATACAGCTTCCTCTCTGTGGTACTGACCCTGTATACAGCTTCCTCTCTGTGGTACTGACCCTGACCCAGTATACAGCTTCCTCTCTGTGGTACTGACCCTGACCCAGTATACAGCTTCCTTTCTGTGGTACTGACACTGACCCTGTATACAGCTTCCTCTCTGTGGTACTGACCCTGTATACAGCTTCCTCTCTGTGGTACTGACCCTGTATACAGCTTCCTCTCTGTGGTATTGACACTGACCCTGTATACAGCTTCCTCTCTGTGGTACTGACCCTGTATACAGCTTCCTCTCTGTGGTACTGACCCTGACCCAGTATACAGCTTCCTCTCTGTGGTACTGACCCTGACCCTGTATACAGCTTCCTCTCTGTGGTACTGACCCTGACCCAGTATACAGCTTCCTCTCTGTGGTACTGACCCTGTAAACAGCTTCCTCTCTGTGGTACTGACACTGACCCAGTATACAGCTTCCTCTCTGTGGTACTGACCCTGACCCAGTATACAGCTCCCGCTCTGTAGTACTGACCCTGTATACAGCTTCCTCTCTGTGGTACTGACCCTGACCCAGTATACAGCTTCGTTTCTGTGGTACTGACCCTGTATACAGCTTCCTCTCTGTGGTACTGACCCTGACCCAGTATACAGCTTCGTTTCTGTGGTACTGACCCTGTATACAGCTTCCTCTCTGTGGTACTGACCCTGTATACAGCTTCCTCTCTGTTGTACTGATCCTGACCCAGTATACAGCTTCCTCTCTGTGGTACTGACCTTGACCCAGTATACAGCTTCCTTTATGTGGTACTGACCCTGTATACAGCTTCCTCTTTGTGGTACTGACCCTGTATACAGCTTCTTCTCTGTGGTACTGACACTGACCCTGTATACAGCTTCCTCTCTGTGGTACTGACCCTGTATACAGCTTCCTCTCTGTGGTACTGACCCTGACCCTGTATACAGCTTCCTCTCTGTGGTACTAACCCTGACCCAGTATACAGCTTCCTCTCTGTGGTACTGACCCTGACCCAGTATAAAGCTTCCTCTCTGTGGTACTGACCCTGACCCAGTATACAGCTTCCTCTCTGTGGTACTGACACTGACCCAGTAAACAGCTTCCTCTCTGTGGTACTGACACTGACCCAGTATACAGCCTCCTCTCTGTGGTACTGACCCTGGCCCAGTATACAGCTTCCTCTCTGTGGTACTGACCCTGACCCAGTATACAGCTACCTCTCTGTGGTACTAACCCTGACCCAGTATACAGCTTCCTCTCTGTGGTACTGACCCAGTATACAGCTTCCTCTCTGTGGTACTAACCCTGACCCAGTATACAGCTTCCTCTCTGTGGTACTGACCCTGACCCAGTATAAAGCTTCCTCTATGTGGTACTGACCCTGACCCAGTATACAGCTTCTTCTCTGTGGTACTGACACTGACCCAGTAAACAGCTTCCTCTCTGTGGTACTGACACTGACCCAGTATACAGCCTCCTCTCTGTGGTACTGACCCTGGCCCAGTATACAGCTTCCTCTCTGTGGTACTGACCCTGACCCAGTATACAGCTACCTCTCTGTGGTACTAACCCTGACATTTACATTTACATTTACATTTTACATTTAAGTCATTTAGCAGACGCTCTTATCCAGAGCGACTTACAAATTGGTGCATTCACCTTATGATATCCAGTGGAACAACCACTTTACAATAGTGCATCTAACTCTTTTAAGGGGGGGGGGGGTTAGAAGGATTACTTTATCCTATCCTAGGTATTCCTTAAAGAGGTGGGGTTTCAGGTGTCTCCGGAAGGTGGTGATTGACTCCGCTGACCTGGCGTCGTGAGGGAGTTTGTTCCACCATTGGGGTGCCAGAGCAGCGAACAGTTTTGACTGGGCTGAGCGGGAACTGTACTTCCTCAGAGGTAGGGAGGCGAGCAGGCCAGAGGTGGATGAACGCAGTGCCCTTGTTTGGGTGTAGGGCCTGATCAGAGCCTGAAGGTACGGAGGTGCCGTTCCCCTCACAGCTCCGTAGGCAAGCACCATGGTCTTGTAGCGGATGCGAGCTTCAACTGGAAGCCAGTGGAGAGAGCGGAGGAGCGGGGTGACGTGAGAGAACTTGGGAAAGTTGAACACCAGACGGGCTGCGGCGTTCTGGATGAGTTGTAGGGGTTTAATGGCACAGGCAGGGAGCCCAGCCAACAGCGAGTTGCAGTAATCCAGACGGGAGATGACAAGTGCCTGGATTAGGACCTGCGCCGCTTCCTGCGTGAGGCAGGGTCGTACTCTGCGAATGTTGTAGAGCATGAACCTACAGGAACGGGTCACCGCCTTGATGTTAGTTGAGAACGACAGGGTGTTGTCCAGGATCACGCCAAGGTTCTTAGCACTCTGGGAGGAGGACACAATGGAGTTGTCAACCGTGATGGTGAGATCATGGAACGGGCAGTCCTTCCCCGGGAGGAAGAGCAGCTCCGTCTTGCCGAGGTTCAGCTTGAGGTGGTGATCCGTCATCCACACTGATATGTCTGCCAGACATGCAGAGATGCGATTCACCACCTGGTTATCAGAGGGGGGAAAGGAGAAGATTAATTGTGTGTCGTCTGCATAGCAATGATAGGAGAGACCATGTGAGGATATGACAGAGCCAAGTGACTTGGTGTATAGCGAGAATAGGAGAGGGCCTAGAACAGAGCCCTGGGGGACACCAGTGGTGAGAGCACGTGGTGCGGAGACAGATTCTCGCCACGCCACCTGGTAGGAGCGACCTGTCAGGTAGGACGCAATCCAAGCGTGGGCCGCGCCGGAGATGCCCAGCTCGGAGAGGGTGGAGAGGAGGATCTGATGGTTCACAGTATCAAAGGCAGCCGATAGGTCTAGAAGGATGAGAGCAGAGGAGAGATAGTTAGCTTTAGCAGTGCGGAGCGCCTCCGTGACACAGAGAAGAGCAGTCTCAGTTGAATGACTAGTCTTGAAACCTGACTGATTTGGATCAAGAAGGTCATTCTGAGAGAGATAGCAGGAGAGCTGGCCAAGGACGGCACGTTCAAGAGTTTTGGAGAGAAAAGAAAGAAGGGATACTGGTCTGTAGTTGTTGACATCGGAGGGATCGAGTGTAGGTTTTTTCAGAAGGGGTGCAACTCTCGCTCTCTTGAAGACGGAAGGGACGTAGCCAGCGGTCAAGGATGAGTTGATGAGCGAGGTGAGGTAAGGGAGAAGGTCTCCGGAAATGGTCTGACCCAGTATACAGCTTCCTCTCTGTGGTACTGACCCAGTATACAGCTTCCTCTCTGTGGTACTGACCCTGACCCAGTATACAGCTTCCTCTCTGTGGTACTGACCCAGTATACAGCTTCCTCTCTGTGGTACTGACCCTGACCCAGTATACAGCTTCCTCTCTGTGGTACTGACCCATTATACAGCTTCCTCTCTGTGGTACTGACCCTGACCCAGTATACAGCTTCCTCTCTGTGGTACTGACACTAACCCAGTATACAGCTTCCTCTCTGTGGTACTGACCCTGACCCAGTATACAGCTTCCTCTCTGTGGTACTGACCCAGTATACAGCTTCCTCTCTGTGGTACTAACCCTGACCCAGTATACAGCTTCCTCTCTGTGGTACTGACCCTGTATACAGCTTCCTCTCTGTGGTACTGACCCTGACCCAGTATACAGCTTCCTCTCTGTGGTACTGACACTAACCCAGTATACAGCTTCCTCTCTGTGGTACTGACCCTGACCCAGTATACAGCTTCCTCTCTGTGGTACTGACCCAGTATACAGCTTCCTCTCTGTGGTACTGACCCAGTATACAGCTTCCTCTCTGTGGTACTGACCCAGTATACAGCTTCCTCTCTGTGGTACTGACCCTGACCCAGTATACAGCTTCCTCTCTGTGGTACTGACCCAGTATACAGCTTCCTCTCTGTGGTACTGACCCAGTATACAGCTTCCTCTCTGTGGTACTGACCCAGTATACAGCTTCCTCTCTGTGGTACTGACCCTGACCCAGTATACAGCTTCCTCTCTGTGGTACTGACCCAGTATACAGCTTCCTCTCTGTGGTACTGACCCTGACCCAGTATACAGCTTCCTCTCTGTGGTACTGACCCAGTATACAGCTTCCTCTCTGTGGTACTGACCCAGTATACAGCTTCCTCTCTGTGGTACTGACCCAGTATACAGCTTCCTCTCTGTGGTACTGACCCAGTATACAGCTTCCTCTCTGTGGCACTGACCCAGTATACAGCTTCCTCTCTGTGTTACTGACCCAGTATACAGCTTCCTCTCTGTGGTACTGACCCAGTATACAGCTTCCTCTCTGTGGTACTGACCCAGTATACAGCTTCCTCTCTGTGGTACTGACCCAGTATACAGCTTCCTCTCTGTGGTACTGACCCTGTATACAGCTTCCTCTCTGTGGTACTGACCCTGACCCAGTATACAGCTTCCTCTCTGTGGTACTGACCCTGACCCAGTATACAGCTTCCTCTCTGTGGTACTGACCCAGTATACAGCTTCCTCTCTGTGGTACTGACCCAGTATACAGCTTCCTCTCTGTGGTACTGCAGCTCCACATCGAATTAAAAATATCAAATACAAGACATCTACAGAGATATCTGTTGAATCAGAATCACCTTTATTCACAATTTACATTTGCAAATATTCAGAACTGTATTTGGTGATACGCTGGTGCTACTAGTGATAGACAACATTTCAAAACATAATACAGGCAGAGGAGTTTAAACCAAGTTTACATACAGTATACAACTAGATAGAGAGAGCATGGAGATATAAAAGGACGAGCAGTGGGTAAACAATATACAGTGGGTATACAGACGATATACAGAGAATGTACAAATATACAGTGGGTATACAGACGATATACAGAGAATGTACAAATATACAGTGGGTATACAGACGATATACAGAGAATGTACAAATATACAGTGGGTATACAGACGATATACAGAGAATGTACAAATATACAGTGGGTATACAGACGATATACAGAGAATGTACAAATATACAGTGGGTATACAAATATACAGTGGGTATACAAATATACAGTGGGTATACAAATATACCGTGGGTATACAGTTGATATACAGTGGGCATACAAATACACAGTCGGTATACAGTTGATATACAGTGGGCATACAAATATACAGCGGGTATATAGTATATATACAGTGGGTATACAAATATACAGTGGGTATACAGTTGATATACAGTGGGTATGCAAATATACAGTAGGTATACAGACGATATACAGAGAATGTACAAATATACAGTAGGTATACAGACGATATACAGAGAATGTACAAATATACAGTGGGTATACAAATATACAGTGGGTATACAAATATACAGTGGGTATACAGTTGATATACAGTGGGCATACAAATATTCAGTTGATATACAGTGGGTATGTGGGTATACAGTTGATATACAGTGGATGTACACATACAGTATCAGTATGAATATATCTAAATGCAGAGAGATGAACAGAGTGCAATGCAGTATAGTGCAGTTCTATAGAGTACAGTTCAGAGAAGGCTTGATGTGGTGTGCAACATAGAGTGTATATTCCTTTAGTCTCTATGGGCCAGATGGCCGGTTGGTGAGGGCCACAGCATATTCCTTTAGTCTCTATGGGCCAGATGGCCGGTTGGTGAGGGCCACAGCATATTCCTTTAGTCTTTATGGGCCAGATGGCCGGTTGGTGAGGGCCACAGCATATTCCTTTAGTCTCTATGGGCCAGATGGCCGGTTGGTGAGGGCCACAGCATATTCCTTTAGTTTCTCTGGGCCAGATGGCCGGTTGGTGAGGGCCACAGCATAGTCCTTTAGTCTCTATGGGCCAGATGGCCGGTTGGTGAGGGCCACAGCATATTCCTTTAGTCTCTATGGGCCAGATGGCCGGTTGGTGAGGGCCACAGCATATTCCTTTAGTCTCTATGGGCCAGATGGCCGGTTGGTGAGGGCCACAGCATATTCCTATAGTCTCTATGGGCCAGATGGCCGGTTGGTGAGAGCCACAGCATAGTCCTTTAGTCTCTATTGGCCAGATGGCCGGTTGGTGAGGGCCACAGCATATTCCTTTAGTCTCTATGGGCCAGATGGCCGGTTGGTGAGGGCCACAGCATAGTCCTTTAGTCTCTATGGGCCAGATGGCCGGTTGGTGAGGGCCACAGCATATTCCTTTAGTCTCTATGGGCCAGATGGCCGGTTGGTGAGGGCCACAGCATAGTCCTTTAGTCTCTATTGGCCAGATGGCCGGTTGGTGAGGGCCACAGCATAGTCCTTTAGTCTCTATTGGCCAGATGGCCGGTTGGTGAGGGCCACAGCATAGTCCTTTAGTCTCTATTGGCCAGATGGCCGGTTGGTGAGGGCCACAGCATAGTCCTTTAGTCTCTATGGGCCAGATGGCCGGTTGGTGAGGGCCACAGCATAGTCCTTTAGTCTCTATGGGCCAGATGGCCGGTTGGTGAGGGCCACAGCATATTGCTTTAGTCTCTATGGGCCAGATGGCCGGTTGGTGAGGGCCACAGCATATTCCTTTAGTCTCTATGGGCCAGATGGCCGGTTGGTGAGGGCCACAGCATATTCCTATAGTCTCTATGGGCCAGATGGCCGGTTGGTGAGGGCCACAGCATAGTCCTTTAGTCTCTATTGGCCAGATGGCCGGTTGGTGAGGGCCACAGCATATTCCTTTAGTCTCTATGGGCCAGATGGCCGGTTGGTGAGGGCCACAGCATAGTCCTTTAGTCTCTATTGGCCAGATGGCCGGTTGGTGAGGGCCACAGCATATTCCTTTAGTCTCTATGGGCCAGATGGCCGGTTGGTGAGGGCCACAGCATAGTCCTTTAGTCTTTATGGGCCAGATGGCCGGTTGGTGAGGGCCACAGCATATTCCTTTAGTCTCTATGGGCCAGATGGCCGGTTGGTGAGGGCCACAGCATAGTCCTTTAGTCTCTATTGGCCAGATGGCCGGTTGGTGAGGGCCACATCATAGTCCTTTAGTCTCTATTGGCCAGATGGCCGGTTGGTGAGGGCCACAGCATAGTCCTTTAGTCTCTATGGGCCAGATGGCCGGTTGGTGAGGGCCACAGCATATTCCTTTAGTCTCTATGGGCCAGATGGCCGGTTGGTGAGGGCCACAGCATATTCCTTTAGTCTCTATGGGCCAGATGGCCGGTTGGTGAGGGCCACAGCATATTCCTTTAGTCTCTATGGGCCAGATGGCCAGTTGGTGAGGGCCACAGCAGAGTCCTTTAGTCTCTATGGGCCAGATGGCCGGTAGGTGAGGGCCACAGCATATTCCTTTAGTCTCTATGGGCCAGATGGCCGGTTGGTGAGGGCCACAGCATAGTCCTTTAGTCTCTATGGGCCAGATGGCCGGTTGGTGAGGGCCACAGCATAGTCCTTTAGTCTCTATGGGCCAGATGGCCGGTTGGTGAGGGCCACAGCATATTCCTTTAGTCTCTATGGGCCAGATGGACGGTTGGTGAGGGCCACAGCATAGTCCTTTAGTCTCTATGGGCCAGATGGCCGTTTGGTGAGGGCCACAGCATATTCCTTTAGTCTCTATGGGCCAGATGGCCGGTTGGTGAGGGCCACAGCAGAGTCCTTTAGTCTCTATGGGCCAGATGGCCGGTTGGTGAGGGCCACAGCATATTCCTTTAGTCTCTATGGGCCAGATGGCCGGTTGGTGAGGGCCACAGCATAGTCCTTTAGTCTCTATGGGCCAGATGGCCGGTTGGTGAGGGCCACAGCATATTCCTTTAGTCTCTATGGGCCAGATGGCCACAGCCCAGGGGGAAGAAACCGTTCAGGTGACGGGAGGTTTTGGTCATGATTGACCTGAACCACCTGCCAGAGGACCATTTATGAAAGAGGGGGTGACCGGGGTGGGAAGGGTCGGCAATGATCTTTTCCTGCTCGCTTTCTTGCCCTGGAGACGTGCAGGACCTTGATGGAGGGCAGGTGGCAGCTGATGACCCTCTCTGCAATGTGTTACAGTCTGCCCTTGGAGCGAGCAGACGCAGGCCCAAACCTGAGGGTGATGGAGGAGGTGAGGATGGACTCAACGATTGATGCGTAAAACCATATCAGGATTGACTGGGAGATTTTGAATTTTTCAGCTGCAGCAAGTAGTATCCTCTATAATGATGTCCGGTGACCTCTCTGATGTTGCCCGGTGACCTCTCTGATGGTGTCTGGTGACCTCTCTGATGTTGTCTCGTGACCTCTCTGATGTTGTCTCGTGACCTATCTGATGTTTTCCGGTGATCTCTCTGATGTTGTCCGGTGACCTCTCTGATGTTGTCCGGTGACCTCTCTGATGTTGTCTCGTGACCTCTCTGATGTTGTCCGGTGATCTCTCTGATGTTGCCTGGTGACCTCTCTGATGTTTTCCGGTGACCTCTCTGATGTTGTCTGGTGACCTCTCTGATGTTGTCTGGTGACCTCTCTGATGTTGTCCGGTGACCTCTCTGATGTTGTCTGGTGACCTCTCTGATGTTGTCTGGTGACCTCTCTGATGTTGTCCGGTGACCTCTCTGATGTTGCCTCGTGACCTCTCTGATGTTGTCCGGTGATCTCTCTGATGTTGCCCGGTGACCTCTCTGATGTTGCCCGGTGACCTCTCTGATGTTGTCCGGTGACCTCTCTGATGTTGCCTCGTGACCTCTCTGATGTTGTTCGGTGATCTCTCTGATGTTGTCTGGTGACCTCTCTGATGTTGTCCGGTGACCTCTCTGATGTTGTCTGGTGACCTCTCTGATGTTGTCTGGTGACCTCTCTGATGTTGTCCGGTGACCTCTCTGATGTTGCCTCGTGACCTCTCTGATGTTGTCCGGTGATCTCTCTGATGTTGCCCGGTGACCTCTCTGATGTTGCCCGGTGACCTCTCTGATGTTGTCCGGTGACCTCTCTGATGTTGCCTCGTGACCTCTCTGATGTTGTTCGGTGATCTCTCTGATGTTGCCTGGTGATCTCTCTGATGTTGCCCGGTGACCTCTCTGATGTTGCCCGGTGACCTCTCTGATGTTGTCCGGTGACCTCTCTGATGTTGTCTGGTGATCTCTCAATCAGAGTGATGTGATCTGTAGTTTGACAGATGCGTTGTTTGAGATGCAGTAATTGTTGTAGAGTGAGTAGAGTAGAGGTGAGATCAGAGGTGAGATCAGAGGTGAGATCAGAGGTGAGATCAGAGGTGAGATCAGAGGTGGGATCAGAGGTGGGATTAGAGGTGGGATCAGAGGTGAGATCAGAGGTGAGATTGCGGTGCTCTGGTGCTGAGGGATAAAGAGTCTGAAAGGTGTTTTCCCAGCATCCTGTAGGTTGCATCCTGTTGTGTACCGCTTCTTCTTCTTCTCCTCCTCTCCTCTCCTCTCCTCTCCTCTCCTCTCCTCTCCTCTCCTCTCCTCTCCTCTCCTCTCCTCTCCTCTCCTCTCCTCTCCTCTCCTCTCCTCTCCTCCTCCTTTCCTCCTCTTCTCCTCACCTCCTCTCTCCTTTACTGGAAATGTGAAATTAGCTGAAAAATAAGGACCATTACAAGGAGGCCTCAGCAACATAAAGACCAGAAGACTGTGAAAATAAACCAGTTGCAGGCCCCTGAACAAACCTGGTTTACTTTACAAAGCCTTCTGAACTCCTGCCAGCGTTTTCCAGACGGATCATTTGTCCCTGTGCAGTGTCATGTTTGCACCTTGGAAATAGCTGGATGATAACTTTTGTTCCCTTTGTTCAGAGGAAGATGCTCGGCTAAGCTTCACGCCTCAAAAGTAACATTAGATATATCTAATTGACCGAAAAAATGCATTTGTTTGAAGTTTTTTGGGGGGGTCAGTTTCTTCTGTGTGGAAAACATTCCTTTGAGCAGAACTCTCTCTCTCTCTCTCTCTCTCTGTCTCTCTCTCTCTCTCTCTCTCTCTCTCAATTTCAATTCAATTCAAGGGGCTTTATTGGCATGGGAAACATGTGTTAACATTGCCAAAGCAAGTGAGGTAGGTAATATACAAAAGTCAAATAAACAATAAAAATGAACATTAAACATTACACATACAGAAGTTTCAAAACAATAAAGACATTACAAATGTCATATTATATATATGCAGTGTTGTAACAATGTACAAATGGTTAAAGCACACAAGTTAAAATAAATAAACATAAATATGGGTTGTATTTACAGTGGTGTTTGTTCTTCACTGGTTGCCCTTTTCTTGTGGCAACAGGTCACAAATCTTGCTGCTGTGATGGCACACTGTGGAATTTCACCCAGTAGATATGGGAGTTTATCAAAATTGGATTTGTTTTCGAATTCTTTGTGGATCTGTGTAATCTGAGGGAAATATGTCTCTCTAATATGGTCATACATTGGGCAGGAGGTTAGGAAGTGCAGCTCAGTTTCCACCTCATTTTGTGGGCAGTGTGCACATAGCCTGTCTTCTCTTGAGAGCCATGTCTGCCTACGGCGGCCTTTCTCAATAGCAAGGCTATGCTCACTGAGTCTGTACATAGTCAAAGCTTTCCTTAAGTTTGGGTCAGTCACAGTGGTCAGGTATTCTGCCACTGTGTACTCTCTGTTTAGGGCCAAATAGCATTCTAGTTTGCTCTGTTTTTTTGTTAATTCTTTCCAATGTGTCAAGTAATTATCTTTTTGTTTTCTCATGATTTGGTTGGGTCTAATTGTGCTGTTGTCCTGGGGCTCTGTGGGGTGTGTTTGTGTTTGTGAACAGAGCCCTAGGACCAGCTTGCTTAGGGGACTCTTCTCCAGGTTCATCTCTCTGTAGGTGATGGCTTTGTTATGGAAGGTTTGGGAATCGCTTCCTTTTAGGTGGTTGTAGAATTTAACGGCTCTTTTCTGGATTTTGATAATTAGTGGGTATCGGCCTAATTCTGCTCTGCATGCATTATTTGGTGTTCTACGTTGTACACGGAGGATATTTTTGCAGAATTCTGCATGCAGAGTCTCAATTTGGTGTTTGTCCCATTTTGTGAAATCTTGGTTGGTGAGCGGACCCCAGACCTCACAACCATAAAGGGCAATGGGCTCTATGACTGATTCAAGTATTTTTAGCCAGATCCTAATTGGTATGTTGAAATTTATGTTCCTTTTGATGGCATAGAAGGCCCTTCTTGCCTTGTCTCTCAGATCGTTCACAGCTTTGTGGAAGTTACCTGTGGTGCTGATGTTTAGGCCGAGGTATGTATAGTTTTTTGTGTGCTCTAGGGCAACGGTGTCTAGATGGAATTTGTGGTCCTGGTGACTGGACCTTTTTTGGAACACCATTATTTTGGTCTTACTGAGATTTACTGTCAGGGCCCAGGTCTGACAGAATCTGTGCAGAAGATCTAGGTGCTGCTGTAGGCCCTCCTTGGTTGGTGACAGAAGCACCAGATCATCAGCAAACAGTAGACATTTGACTTCGGATTCTAGTAGGGTGAGACCGGGTGCTGCAGACTGTTCTAGTGCCCGCGCCAATTCGTTGATATATATGTTGAAGAGGGTGGGGCTTAAGCTGCATCCCTGTCTCACCCCACGACCCTGTGTGAAGAAATGTGTGTGTTTTTTGCCAATTTTAACCGCACACTTGTTGTTTGTGTACATGGATTTTATAATGTCGTATGTTTTACCCCCAACACCACTTTCCATCAATTTGTATAGCAGACCCTCATGCCAAATTGAGTCGAAGGCTTTTTTGAAATCAACAAAGCATGAGAAGACTTTGCCTTTGTTTTGGTTTGTTTGGTTGTCAATTAGGGTGTGTAGGGTGAATACATGGTCTGTTGTACGGTAATTTGGTAAAAAGCCAATTTGACATTTGCTCAGTACATTGTTTTCATTGAGGAAATGTACGAGTCTGCTGTTAATGATAATGCAGAGTATTTTCCCAAGGTTACTGTTGACGCATATTCCACGGTAGTTATTGGGGTCAAATTTGTCTCCACTTTTGTGGATTGGGGTGATCAGTCCTTGGTTCCAAATATTGGGGAAGATGCCAGAGCTAAGGACGATGTTAAAGAGTTTTAGTATAGCCAATTGGAATTTGTTGTCTGTATATTTGATCATTTCATTAAGGATACCATCAACACCACAGGCCTTTTTGGGTTTGAGGGTTTTTATTTTGTCCTGTAACTCATTCAAGGTAATTGGAGAATCCAATGGGTTCTGGTAGTCTTTAATAGTTGATTCTAGGATTTGTATTTGATCATGTATATGTTTTTGTTCTTTATTCTTTGTTATAGAGCCAAAAAGATTGGAGAAGTGGTTTACCCATACATCTCCATTTTGGATAGATAATTCTTCGTGTTGTTGTTTGTTTAGTGTTTTCCAATTTTCCCAGAATTGGTTAGAGTCTATGGAGTCTTCAATTACATTGAGCTGATTTCTGACGTGCTGTTCCTTCTTTTTCCGTAGTGTATTTCTGTATTGTTTTAGTGATTCGCCATAGTGAAGGCGTAGACTCAGGTTTTCCGGGTCTCTATGTTTTTGGTTGGACAGGTTCCTCAATTTATTTCTTAGATTTTTGCATTCTTTATCAAACCATTTGTCATTGTTGTTCATTTTCTTCGGTTTTCTATTTGAGATTTTTAGATTTGATAGGGAAGCTGAGAGGTCAAATATACTGTTAAGATTTTCTACTGCCAAGTTTACACCTTCACTATTGCAGTGGAACATTTTACCCAGGAAGTTGTCTAAAAGGGATTGAATTTGCTGTTGCCTAATTGTTTTTTGGTAGGTTTCCAAACTGCATTCCTTCCATCTATAGCATTTCTTAATGTTACTCAGTTCCTTTGGCTTTGATGCCTCATGATTGAGTATTGCTCTGTTCAAGTAGACTGTGATTTTGCTGTGGTCTGATAGGGGTGTCAGTGGGCTGACTGTGAACGCTCTGAGAGACTCTGGGTTGAGGTCAGTGATAAAGTAGTCTACAGTGCTACTGCCAAGAGATGAGCTATAGGTGAACCTACCATAGGAGTCCCCTCGAAGCCTACCATTGACTATGTACATACCCAGCGTGCGACAGAGCTGCAGGAGTTGTGACCCGTTTTTGTTGGTTATGTTGTCATAGTTGTGCCTAGGGGGGCATATGGGGGAGGGAATGCTGTCACCTGCAGGCAGGTGTTTGTCCCCCTGTGTGCTGAGGGTGTCAGGTTCTTGTCCAGTTCTGGCATTTAGGTCGCCACAGACTAATACATGTCCCTGGGCCTGGAAATGATTGATTTCCCCCTCCAGGATGGAGAAGCTGTCTTTATTAAAGTATGGGGATTCTAGTGGGGGGATATAGGTAGCACACAGGAGGACATTTTTCTCTGTTAAGATAATTTCCTTTTGAATTTCTAGCCAAATGTAAAATGTTCCTGTTTTGATTAATTTAATGGAGTGAGTTAGGTCTGCTCTATACCAAATTAGCATTCCCCCTGAGTCCCTTCCCTGTTTCACACCTGGTAGTTTGGTGGATGGGACTACCAGCTCTCTGTAACCTAGAGGGCAACCAGTGGGTCCGTCTCCGCTATACCATGTTTCTTGCAGGATGACAATGTCTGCATTACCGATTTCTTTGGTGAAGTCCGTGTTCCTGCTCTTTAGGCCAAAGGCAGATGACCTCAGGCCTTGGATATTCCAGGATGATATAGTGAAGGCTTTTTGTTCCATAAAGTGTCCAATGTTGTTGGCCGTGTGGTTTGGCCTCAGGCCAGTAAGTGTGAGCAGAGCCTGCTGAGCATCTGGTACATGCCGTTGGCTTGGGCGAGTGTAAGAGTGGGGGTTGGGCCTGTTTGCCCGCTCACTACCTGGGCGTATGTGTGACTTCCATGTTGATGCTCTCTTTGCGGGGGTGGGGTGCATGGGGTGGGCAGGAGTGGCATAGGTCTGATCTGAGGGGGCCTAAATGGGGTGTGGGCATGGTTGATGTGGGGGGGTGTTGATTGGTTGGGGTGGGGGTGTGGATGTGTCTGGGGGTGCTGTGGTCTGGATGTAAGTCCTCTTGGCGTGGGTCCTCTATGTGTAGGTCCACGGGGGGGTCCTGCAGGTC
>NC_092088.1:94807582-94832749 GCF_045679555.1 Salvelinus alpinus
AATATTTGTGAGCATAAGGAACACTTGAGGGGTCTTTTATTTGAAACATATTTTTGCTGGGTGTAGATGTGTATAGTGTAATTGTTGTTTATGGATGTGTTTATGCAGGGCTCATCTGATAAAGACCGTTGGCTCAGCATGACTTCCTGGCTAAGTAAATATTACATTAAATACACATTTAGGTATACTTTTATGGGCCATCGTTTTTTTTTGCTAACCCATGCTATTGAGGACATACTGTATGTCCATAAAGCAGGATATCTGCAGACATTACATTTTATTTCTTGTTTGACATCTGAAATGACACTCTGCTTCAAACATAGTCTTTGCCAAAATCCCCTCTGTTTGTGTTCGTCCTAAGTACTGGTTTATTTGATTAGTCCAGGCCTGTTTAATGTCTCTGCAGTGTGGATGTTGTTTGCATCCCAAATGTGCACTACTTTTGACCAGGGCCCATATGGCTCTGGTTAAAAGTAGTGCACTATATACGGAATACGGAGCACCAGGTCTAGGTCCAAGAGACTTCTTAACAGCTTCTACCCTACAGCTATAAGCCTCCTGAACAGATAATCAAATAGCTACCCAGACTATCTGTATTGCCCCTCTCTTTTACACCGCTGCTACTCTCTGTTGTTATCATCTCTGCATAGTCACTTTAATAACTCTACCTACATGTACATATTACCTCAATTACCTCGACTAACCGGTGCCCCGCACATGGACTCTGTACCAGTACCCCCCTGTATAAAGTCTCGCTATTGTTATTTTACTGCTGCTCTTTAATTACTTGTTCCTTTTATTTCTTCTTATTATTTATAATTTTTTTAAGTGCATTGTTGGTTAAAGGCTTGTAAGTAAGCATTTCACTGTAAGGGGAATGTTGTATTCGGCACATGTGACTAATACACATGTATTTTATTTTATTTGATATTTGGGATGTAGTCATAAGCTTGTTTGGAGCTCAAATCAAATCGTTATTTATCACATGCTCCGAATACAACAGTGAAATGCTTACTTACAAGCCCTTAACCAACACCGTTTAAAGAATTTTTAAGAGAAAAAAAAGTATTAAGTATAAAAAATACAAATACAAATCATCAAAGAAGAAGACTTCATTATAGCCGAGAATTAGCATCATCAACTTTTGACCTCTGCAAATGTAATAAATTGTCAGAGATCAAGTTGTTAGGTGAGCCTAATTTCAGGGACCTAAAACTACCAATATGTTGGTCATTTGGATTGCTTGGTTTGTTCTCCCCTCAACCAAGCATACACCAACTCCTCATTATTTATCCGTTAAGACTCATCAAGCATAAATATAACTGATCTGTTTGAATGGATATCTAAACAAGACATATTAGAATGGGGATATCAGGCTGATATCAACAGGACATATTAGAATGGGGACAACAGGCTGATATCTCAACAGGACATATTAGTATGGGGACAACAGGCTGATATCTCAACAGGACATATTAGTATGGGGACAACAGGCTGATATCTCAACAGGACATATTAGTAGGGGACAACAGGCTGATATCTCAACAGGACATATTAGTATGGGGACAACAGGCTGATATCTCAACAGGACATATTAGTATGGGGACAACAGGCTGATATCTCAACAGGACGTATTAGTATGGGGACAACAGGCTTATATCTCAACAGGACATATTAGTATGGGGACAACAGGCTGATATCTCAACAGGACATATTAGTATGGGGACAACAGGCTGATATCTCAACAGGACATATTAGTATGGGGACAACAGGCTGATATCTCAACAGGACATATTAGTAGGGGGACAACAGGGTGATATCTCAACAGGACATATTAGTATGGGGACAACAGGCTGATATCTCAACAGGACATATTAGTTGGGGGACAACAGGCTGATATCTCAACAGGACGTATTAGTATGGGGACAACAGGCTGATATCTCAACAGGACATATTAGTTGGGGGACAACAGGCTGATATCTCAACAGGACATATTAGTAGGGGGACAACAGGCTGATATCTCAACAGGACATATTAGTTGGGGGACAACAGGCTGATATCTCAACAGGACGTATTAGTTGGGGGACAACAGGCTGATATCTCAACAGGACATATTAGTTGGGGGACAACAGGCTGATATCTCAACAGGACATATTAGTAGGGGGACAACAGGCTGATATCTCAACAGGACATATTAGTACGGGGACAACAGGCTGATATCTCAACAGGACATATTAGTAGGGGGGCAACAGGCTGATATCTCAACAGGACATATTAGTATGGGGACAACAGGCTGATATCTCAACAGGACATATTAGTATGGGGACAACAGGCTGATATCTCAACAGGACATATTAGTAGGGGGACAACAGGCTGATATCTCAACAGGACATATTAGTACAGGGAAAACAGGCTGATATCTCAACAGGACATATTAGTAGGGGACAACAGGCTGATATCTAGACAGGACATATTAGTAGGGGGACAACAGGCTGATATCTCAACAGGACATATTAGTAGGGGACAACAGGCTGATATCTCAACAGGACATATTAGAATGGGGACAACAGGCTGATATCTCAACAGGACATATTAGAATGGGGACAACAGGCTGATATCTCAACAGGACATATTAGTATGGGGACAACAGGCTGATATCTCAACAGGACATATTAGTATGAGGACAACAGGCTGATATCTCAACAGGACATATTAGAATGGGGACAACAGGCTGATATCTGAACAGGACATATTAGTAGGGGGACAACAGGCTGATATCTCAACAGGACATATTAGTATGAGGACAACAGGCTGATATCTCAACAGGACATATTAGAATGGGGACAACAGGCTGATATCTCAACAGGACATATTAGTAGGGGGACAACAGGCTGATATCTCAACAGGACATATTAGAATGGGGACAACAGGCTGATATCTGAACAGGACATATTAGTAGGGGGACAACAGGCTGATATCTCAACAGGACATATTAGAATGGGGACAACAGGCTGATATCTCAACAGTACATATTAGTTGGGGGACAACAGGCTGATATCTCAACAGGACATATTAGTAGGGGGACAACAGGCTGATATCTCAACAGTACATATTAGTATGGGGACATCAGGCTGATATCTCAACAGGACATATTAGTAGGGGGACAACAGGCTGATATCTCAACAGGACATATTAGTAGGGGGACAACAGGCTGATATCTCAACAGGACATATTAGTATGGGGACAACAGGCTGATATCTCAACAGGACATATTAGTTGGGGGACAACAGGCTGATATCTCAACAGGACATATTAGTAGGGGACAACAGGCTGATATCTCAACAGGACATATTAGTTGGGGGACAGGCTGGTAACAACATAGGGGTCTATGACCTGAGGCAAATTCATTAGGCAACAAACTAAAATAACATGTTCTGAAACATGGAGGGACTAACTGAAGTTATGCAATGAGAAACGTTTAGCTATATTTTGCTACAGTTTGCTGTAATGAACATGACCCTCAGTCAACATGGAAACACTGCAGAGAATCCAATACAGCCACACAGAGCTAATGGAAAAGGTTAAACAGCGGATCAAAGATATCAATAATCACACAGGCCGAAAGGCCACACTCACGTGATGACAAAATACACCATAAAAAACATCTATTTTAAATTTAGATTTTCTGGAGATTATGTGCTCAAGTAAGATTTATTTCCATTCCGATTTTTATTGTCCCTGGCTCGGTGCGGCTCAAATCGAGTTATGAACTTAATCAATGCGTGCTAGCAGCGCAATGGTCGCATTAACACTTTTATGATTGGCTGAGGTCAGGTGGTTCAATTGACCCGAAAACCTGAGATGAAAATGGCCATGTGTTTCGTTTGATTACTAGGAGCAGGTTAGACAGATTGACAGGTTGTTGATATAGATATACAGATGGACAGGTTGGCAATATAGATAGACTGATAGGCAGGTTGGTGATATAGATAGACAGATGGACAGGTTGATAATATAGATAGACCGGTTGGTAATATAGATATACAGGTTGGTAATATAGATAGACAGGTTGATAAAATACATAGACCGGTTGGTAATATAGATATACAGGTTGGTAATATAGATATACAGCCTGGTAATTTAGATGCACAGGTAGGTGATATAGATAGACAAGTTGGTAATATAGATAGACAAGTTGGTAATATAGATAGACAGGTTGGAAATATAGATAGATAGCTTGATAATATAGATATTCAGGTTGGTAATATAGATATACAGGTTGGTTATATAGATATACAGGTTGGTAATATAGATAGACAGGTTGGTAATATAGATAGACAGATAGACAGTTTGGTAATATAGATATACAGGTTGGTAATATATATATACAGGTTGGTAATATATATATATACAGGTTGGTAATATACAAATCAAATCAAATCAAATCAAATCAAATTCTATTAGTCACATACACATGGTTAGCAGATGTTAATGCGAGTGTAGCGAAATGCTTGTGCTTCTAGTTCCGACAATGCAGTAATAACCAACAAGTAATCTAACCTAACAATTCCACAACTACTACCTTATACACACACACAAGTGTAAAGGGATAAAGAATATGTACATAAAGATATATGAATGAGTGGTGGTACAGAACGGCATGGCAAGATGCAGTAGATGGTATAGAGTACGGTATATACATATGAGATGAGTACTGTAGGGTATGTAAACATAAAGTGGCATAGTTTAAAGTGGCTAGTGGTACATGTATTACATAAAGATGGCAAGATGCAGTAGATGATATAGAGTACAGTATATACATATGAGATGGGTAATGTAGGGTATGTAAACATTATATTAAGTGGCATTGTTTAAAGTGGCTAGTGGTACATTTTTACATAATTTCCATCAATTCCCATTTTTAAAGTGGCTGGAGTTGAGTCAGTATGTTGGCAGCGGCCGCTAAATGTTAGTGGTGGCTGTTTAACAGTCTGATGGCCTTGAGATAGAAGCTGTTTTTCAGTCTCTCGGTCCCTGCTTTGATGCACCTGTACTGACCTCGCCTTCTGGATGATAGCGGGGTGAACAGGCAGTGGCTTGGGTGGTTGTTGTCCTTGATGATCTTTATGGCCTTCCTGTGACATCGGGTGGTGTAGGTGTCCTGGAGGGCAGGTAGTTTGCCCCCGGTGATGCGTTCTGCAGACCTCACTACCCTCTGGAGAGCCTTACGGTTGTGGGCGGAGCAGTTGCCGTACCAGGCGGTGATACAGCCCGACAGGATGCTCTCGATTGTGCATCTGTAGAAGTTTGTGAGTGCTTTTGGTGACAAGCCGAATTTCTTCAGCCTCCTGAGGTTGAAGAGGCGCTGCTGCGCCTTCTTCACAACGCTGTCTGTGTGGGTGGACCAATTCAGTTTGTCCGTGATGTGTACACCGAGGAACTTAAAACTTTCCACCTTCTCCACTACTGACCCGTCGATGTGGATAGGGGGGTGCTCCCTCTGCTGTTTCCTGAAGTCCACAATCATCTCCTTTGTTTTGTTGACGTTGAGTGTGAGGTTATTTTCCTGACACCACACTCCGAGGGCCCTCACCTCCTCCCTGTAGGCCGTCTCGTCGTTGTTGGTAATCAAGCCTACCACTGTAGTGTCATCCGCAAACTTGATGATTGAGTTGGAGGCGTGCATGGCCACGCAGTCGTGGGTGAACAGGGAGTACAGGAGAGGGCTCAGAACGCACCCTTGTGGGGCCCCAGTGTTGAGGATCAGCGGGGTGGAGATGTTGTTACCTACCCTCACCACCTGGGGGCGGCCCGTCAGGAAGTCCAGGACCCAGTTGCACAGGGCGGGGTCGAGACCCAGGGTCTCGAGCTTGATGACGAGTTTGGAGGGTACTATGGTGTTAAATGCTGAGCTGTAATCGATGAACAGCATTCTCACATGGGTATTCCTCTTGTCCAGATGGGTTAGGGCAGTGTGCAGTGTGGTTGCGATTGCGTCGTCTGTGGACCTATTGGGTCGGTAAGCAAATTGGAGTGGGTCTAGGGTGTCCGGTAGGGTGGAGGTGATATGGTCCTTGACTAGTCTCTCAAAGCACTTCATGATGACGGAAGTGAGTGCTACGGGGCGGTAGTCGTTTAGCTCAGTTACCTTAGCTTTCTTGGGAACAGGAACAATGGTGGCCCTCTTGAAGCATGTGGGAACAGCAGACTGGGATAAGAATTGATTGAATATGTCCGTAAACACACCAGCCAGCTGGTCTGCGCATGCTCTGAGGACGCGGCTGGGAATGCCGTCTGGGCCTGCAGCCTTGCGAGGGTTAACACGTTTAAATGTTTTACTCACCTCGGCTGCAGTGAAGGAGAGCCCGCAGGTTTTGGTAGGGGGCCGTGTCAGTGGCACTGTATTGTCCTCAAAGCGGGCAAAAAAGTTGTTTAGCCTGTCTGGGAGCAAGACATCCTGGTCCGCGACGGGGCTGGTTTTCTTTTTGTAATCCGTGATTGACTGTAGACCCTGCCACATACCTCTTGTGTCTGAGCTGTTGAATTGCGACTCGATTTTGTCTCTGTACTGGGACTTAGCCTGTTTGATTGCCTTGCGGAGAGAATAGCTACACTGTTTGTATTCGGTCATGCTTCCGGTCACCTTGCCCTGGTTAAAAGCAGTGGTTCGCGCTTTCAGTTTCACGCGAATGCTGCCGTCAATCCACGGTTTCTGGTTTGGGAATGTTTTAATCGTTGCTGTGGGTACGACATCGTCAATGCACTTCCTAATGAACTCGCTCACCGAATCAGCATATTCGTCAATATTGTTGTTGGACGCAATGCGGAACATATTCCAATCCGCGTGATCGAAGCAGTCTTGAAGCGTGGATTCAGATTGGTCGGACCAGCGTTGAACAGACCTGAGCGCGGGAGCTTGTTGTTTGAGTTTCTGTTTGTAGGCTGGAATCAACAAAATGGAGTCGTGGTCAGCTTTTCCGAAAGGGGGGCGGGGGAGGGCCTTATATGCGTCGCGGAAATTAGTATAACAATGATCTAGGGTTTTTCCAGCCCTGGTAGCACAATCGATATGCTGATAGAATTTAGGGAGTTTTGTTTTTAGATTAGCCTTGTTAAAATCCCCAGCTACGATGAATGCAGCCTCAGGGTGTGTGGTTTCCAGTTTACAAAGAGTCAGATAAAGTTCGTTCAGGGCCATCGATGTGTCTGCTTGGGGGGGAATATATACGGCTGTGATTATGATTGAAGAGAATTCCCTTGGTAGATAATGCGGTCGACATTTGATTGTGAGGAGTTCTAGATCAGGTGAACAGAATGACTTGAGTTCCTGTGTGTTGTTATGATGATCACACCACGTCTCGTTAATCATAAGGCATACCCCCCCGCCCCTCTTCTTACCGGAAAGATGTTTGTTTCTGTCGGCGCGATGCATGAAGAAACCAGCTGGCTGCACCGACTCCGTTAGCGTCTCTTGAGTTAGCCATGTTTCCGTGAAGCAGAGCACGTTGCAATCCCTGATGTCTCTCTGGAATGCTACCCGTGCTCGGATTTCGTCAACCTTATTGTCAAGAGACTGGACATTGGCGAGTAGTATGCTAGGGAGTGGAGCGCGATGTGCCCGTCTCCGAAGCCTGACCACGAGACCGCCTCGTTTTCCCCTTTTTCGGCGTCGCACAGGGTCGCCGGCTGGGATCAGATCCATTGTATTGGGTGGAAGGCAAAACACTGGATCCGTTTCGGGAAAGTCATATTCCTGGTAGGAACGATGATGAGTTGACGTTAATCGTATATTCAGTAGTTCCTCCCGACTGTATGTAATGAAACCTAAGATTACCTGGGGTACCGATGTAAGAAATAACACATAAAAGAACAAAATACTGCATATTTTCCAAGGAACGCGAAGCGAGGCGGCCATCTCTTTTCGGCGCCGGAAGTGATATAGACAGATAGACAGTTTGGTAATATAGATATACAGGTTGGTAATATAGATATACAGGTTGGTAATATAGATAGACAGGTTGGTAATATAGATAGACAGCTACACAGTTTGGTAATATAGATAGACAGCTAGACAGTTTGGTAATATAGATATACAGGTTGGTAATATAGATATACAGATAGACAGTTTGGTAATATAGATATACAGGTTAGTAATATAGATAGACAGGTTGGTAATATAGATATACAGGTTGGTAATATAGATAGACAGGTTGGTAATATAGATAGACAGATAGACAGTTTGGTAATATAGATATACAGGTTGGTAATATAGATAGACAGGTTGGTAATATAGATATACAGGTTGGTAATATAGATAGACAGGTTGGTAATATAGATAGACAGATAGACAGTTTGGTAATATAGATCTACAGGTTGGTAATATAGATAGACAGTTTGGTAATATAGATATACAGGTTGGTAATATAGATAGACAGATAGACAGTTTGGTAATGTAGATATACAGGTTGGTAATATAGATAGACAGTTTGGTAATATAGATAGACAGATAGACAGTTTGGTAATATAGATATACAGGTTGGTAATATAGATAGACAGTTTGGTAATATAGATATACAGGTTGGTAATATAGATAGACAGATAGACAGTTTGGTAATATAGATATACAGGTTGGTAATATAGATAGACAGGTTGGTAATATAGATAGACAGCTAGACAGTTTGGTAATATAGATAGACAGCTAGACAGTTTGGTAATATAGATATACAGGTTGGTAATATAGATATACAGATAGACAGTTTGGTAATATAGATATACAGGTTAGTAATATAGATAGACAGGTTGGTAATATAGATATACAGGTTGGTAATATAGATAGACAGGTTGGTAATATAGATAGACAGATAGACAGTTTGGTAATATAGATATACAGGTTGGTAATATAGATAGACAGGTTGGTAATATAGATATACAGGTTGGTAATATAGATAGACAGATAGACAGTTTGGTAATATAGATAGACAGGTTGGTAATATAGATAGACAGGTTGGTAATATAGATATACAGGTTGGTAATATAGATAGACAGGTTGGTAATATAGATAGACAGATATACAGTTTGGTAATATAGATCTACAGGTTGGTAATATAGATAGACAGTTTGGTAATATAGATATACAGGTTGGTAATATAGATAGACAGATAGACAGTTTGGTAATGTAGATATACAGGTTGGTAATATAGATAGACAGTTTGGTAATATAGATAGACAGATAGACAGTTTGGTAATATAGATATACAGGTTGGTAATATAGATAGACAGTTTGGTAATATAGATATACAGGTTGGTAATATAGATAGACAGATAGACAGTTTGGTAATATAGATATACAGGTTGGTAATATAGATAGACAGTTTGGTAATATAGATATACAGGTTGGTAATATAGATAGACAGATAGACAGGTTGGTAATATAGATATACAGGTTGGTAATATAGATAGACAGGTTGGTAATATAGATAGACAGATATACAGTTTGGTAATATAGATATACAGGTTGGTAATATAAATAGACAGGTTGGTAATATAGATATACAGGTTGGTAATATAGATAGACAGGTTGGTAATATAGATAGACAGATTGACAGTTTGGTAATATAGATATACAGGTTGGTAATATAGATATACAGATAGACAGTTTGGTAATATAGATATACAGGTTGGTAATATAGATAGACTGATAGACAGTTTGGTAATGTAGATATACAGGTTAGTAATATAGATAGACAGGTTGGTAATATAGATAGACAGGTTGGTAATACAGATAGACAGGTTGGTAATACAGATATACAGGTTGGTAATATAGATATACAGGTTGGTAATATAGATATACAGATAGACAGTTTGGTAATATAGATATACAGGTTGGTAATATAGATATACAGGTTGAAAATATAGATAGACAGGTTGGTAATATAGATAGACAGGTTGGTAATATAGATATACAGGTTGGTAATATAGATAGACAGGTTGGTAATATAGATAGACAGATAGACAGTTTGGTAATATAGATATACAGGTTGGTAATATATATATACAGGTTGGTAATATATATATATACAGGTTGGTAATATAGATAGACAGATAGACAGTTTGGTAATATAGATATACAGGTTGGTAATATAGATATACAGGTTGGTAATATAGATAGACAGGTTGGTAATATAGATAGACAGCTAGACAGTTTGGTAATATAGATATACAGGTTGGTAATATAGATATACAGATAGACAGTTTGGTAATATAGATATACAGGTTAGTAATATAGATAGACAGGTTGGTAATATAGATATACAGGTTGGTAATATAGATAGACAGGTTGGTAATATAGATAGACAGATAGACAGTTTGGTAATATAGATATACAGGTTGGTAATATAGATAGACAGGTTGGTAATATAGATATACAGGTTGGTAATATAGATAGACAGGTTGGTAATATAGATAGACAGATAGACAGTTTGGTAATATAGATCTACAGGTTGGTAATATAGATAGACAGTTTGGTAATATAGATATACAGGTTGGTAATATAGATAGACAGATAGACAGTTTGGTAATATAGATATACAGGTTGGTAATATAGATAGACAGGTTGGTAATATAGATAGACAGCTAGACAGTTTGGTAATATAGATAGACAGCTAGACAGTTTGGTAATATAGATATACAGGTTGGTAATATAGATATACAGATAGACAGTTTGGTAATATAGATATACAGGTTAGTAATATAGATAGACAGGTTGGTAATATAGATATACAGGTTGGTAATATAGATAGACAGGTTGGTAATATAGATAGACAGATAGACAGTTTGGTAATATAGATATACAGGTTGGTAATATAGATAGACAGGTTGGTAATATAGATATACAGGTTGGTAATATAGATAGACAGGTTGGTAATATAGATAGACAGATAGACAGTTTGGTAATATAGATCTACAGGTTGGTAATATAGATAGACAGTTTGGTAATATAGATATACAGGTTGGTAATATAGATAGACAGATAGACAGTTTGGTAATGTAGATATACAGGTTGGTAATATAGATAGACAGTTTGGTAATATAGATAGACAGATAGACAGTTTGGTAATATAGATATACAGGTTGGTAATATAGATAGACAGTTTGGTAATATAGATATACAGGTTGGTAATATAGATAGACAGGTTGGTAATATAGATATACAGGTTGGTAATATAGATAGACAGTTTGGTAATATAGATATACAGGTTGGTAATATAGATAGACAGATAGACAGTTTGGTAATGTAGATATACAGGTTGGTAATATAGATAGACAGGTTGGTAATATAGATATACAGGTTGGTAATATAGATAGACAGGTTGGTAATATAGATAGACAGATAGACAGTTTGGTAATATAGATATACAGGTTGGTAATATAGATAGACAGGTTGGTAATATAGATAGACAGGTTGGTAATATAGATATACAGGTTGGTAATATAGATAGACAGGTTGGTAATATAGATAGACAGATAGACAGTTTGGTAATATAGATCTACAGGTTGGTAATATAGATAGACAGTTTGGTAATATAGATATACAGGTTGGTAATATAGATAGACAGATAGACAGTTTGGTAATGTAGATATACAGGTTGGTAATATAGATAGACAGTTTGGTAATATAGATAGACAGATAGACAGTTTGGTAATATAGATATACAGGTTGGTAATATAGATAGACAGTTTGGTAATATAGATATACAGGTTGGTAATATAGATAGACAGATAGACAGTTTGGTAATATAGATATACAGGTTGGTAATATAGATAGACAGTTTGGTAATATAGATATACAGGTTGGTAATATAGATAGACAGATAGACAGTTTGGTAATATAGATATACAGGTTGGTAATATAGATAGACAGTTTGGTAATATAGATATACAGGTTGGTAATATAGATAGACAGATAGACAGTTTGGTAATGTAGATATACAGGTTGGTAATATAGATAGACAGGTTGGTAATATAGATATACAGGTTGGTAATATAGATAGACAGGTTGGTAATATAGATAGACAGATAGACAGTTTGGTAATATAGATATACAGGTTGGTAATATAGATAGACAGGTTGGTAATATAGATATACAGGTTGGTAATATAGATAGACAGGTTGGTAATATAGATAGACAGATTGACAGTTTGGTAATATAGATATACAGGTTGGTAATATAGATATACAGATAGACAGTTTGGTAATATAGATATACAGGTTGGTAATATAGATAGACAGATAGACAGTTTGGTAATGTAGATATACAGGTTAGTAATATAGATAGACAGGTTGGTAATATAGATAGACAGGTTGGTAATACAGATATACAGGTTGGTAATATAGATATACAGTTTGGTAATATAGATATACAGGTTGGTAATATAGATATACAGATAGACATTTTGGTAATATAGATATACAGGTTGGTAATATAGATATACAGGTTGAAAATATAGATAGACAGGTTGGTAATATAGATAGACAGGTTGGTAATATAGATATACAGATAGACAGGTTTGTCATATACTTAGAGCCCTGTTGGGTCTCTCTTTCTGAGACTTGGTCTCTCTCTCCCTCTATTTCTCTCTCTCTTTCTGAGACTTGGTCTCTCTCTCCCTCTCTCTCTCTCTTTCTGAGACTTGGTCTCTCTCTCTCTCTCTCTCTCTCTCTCTCTCTCTCTCTCTCTCTCTCTCTCTCTCTCTCTCTCTCTCTCTCTCTCTCTCTCTCGCTCACTCTCTCACACTTTCTGTCCCCTCCCTCCCTCCTTTCTCTCTCTCTGTCTCTCTCCTTCCCTCTCCGTCACCGCTCTCTCCCTACCTCTCTCCCTCGCTCTATCTCTCCCTCCCTCCCTGCTTCCCTCTACCCATCCCTATTTCCCGCTATCCCTCCCTCCCTCTCTCCCAGTAGTATTACTTACCATTTATACAGGTCGTAAACGAGAGCTGACGGGAGCTACTTCCTTCCTGTGTGTTCTCAGATCATTTCCTCTTCAGGTGAAGTGAAGAGAGGAGTCCATAAAGTGATCCAGAGGAAAGAGAGGGACATATGGAAAGAAGTGAGGGTAAACAGATGGAAGAATAGTGATAGATGAGGTGATAGATGAGGTGATAGATGAGGCGATGATAAGGATGATACATCAGATGATATATGATAGATGAGGAGACAGATGATGTGATAGATGAGGTGATAGATGAGGTGATAGATGAGGTGACAGATGAGGTGATAGATGAGATGATAGATGAGGTGATACATCAGATGATAGATGATAGATGAGGAGACAGATGAGGTGATAGTTGAGGTGATAGATGAGGTGATAGATGAGGTGATAGATGAGGTGATACATCAGATGATAGATGATAGATGAGGAGACAGATGAGGTGATAGATGAGGTGATAGATGAGGTGATAGATGAGATGATAGATGAGGTGATAGATGAGGTGACAGATGAGATGATAGATGAGGATGATAGATGAGGTGACAGATGAGATTATAGATGAGGATGATACTTCAGATGATAGATGAGGAGAGATGAGGTGAGAGATGGGTTGGGAGGTGATAGATGAGGTGAGAGATGAGGTGAGAGGTGATAGATGAGGTGATAGATGAGGTGGTTGACGAGGTGATATATGGGATGATAGATGAGGATGATACTTCAGATGATAGATGAGGAGAGATGAGGTGATAGATGAGGTGGTTGACGAGGTGATAGATGAGGATGATATTTCAGATGATAGATGAGGTGGTTGATGAGGTGATAGATGAGGTGGTTGATGAGGTGATAGATGGGATGATGATGAGGATGATATTTCAGATGATAGATGAGGTGGTTGATGAGGTGATAGATGAGGTGGTTGACGAGGTGAGAGATGAGGATGATACATGAGAATGATAGATGAGGAGAGATGAGGTGGTAGACGAGGTGATAGATGAGGATGATACATGAGAATGATAGATGAGGTGATAGGTGAGGTTGATAGATTAGATGGTAGAGACTTGGGTTCTTTCTCTCGTTCTCTAAGGCCTTTTCCTCCTCTACTTTTGGGGAGTGGAGAGAGAGAGAGAAACACACACGTTTCTGTCTTCCTCAGGGGCAGCAAGGATCTGTTGGTTCAGCTGTATGCTGAGTAGGCCTCACCTTTAGGGACGAGACATCCATCGGTCTGCACTCTCCAGACACACACACACACACACACACACACACACACACACACACACACACACACACACACACACACACACACACACACACACACACACACACACACACACACACACACACACACACACACACACACACACACACACACACACACACACCTGAACACAGGCACACACACACACACACACCTGAACACAGGCACACACACACACACACACCTGAACACAGGCACACACACACACACACACCTGTACACACACACACAGACACACACACACACACACACACATAGCTGTGGTCTATGGCCCTTCCAGTCCAGCATTATGATTGTTAACACATAGCGCTTTAGCATCGTTAGTTCCATTAAGTCATACAGTAATGCCCCAGCACTAACCGTTAGGACTGTTAGCTAGTCACAGTTAAGGCTTAACACGTACAGTCTCCCCTCCCTACTTCCCTCTCTCCCTCTGTCTGACACGTTTCGCCCCGGGCCTGCTCGACATCATTGCATCGTTCCATCCCGTAATTAGGAAAATGATCCCTAACAGGCTCTCGCTCCCTTCCTTCAGTCCATAATGGTCTAATTTCTTCCATCTCCCAACGACAAGAAGAGAAAACTACAAGATGTCCCACATTACCTCTTCCCACTGAGGATAACCCCTCTGAACCTGTCTAAAGACAGCTATCTAATCCAGGCTCCCTTCCTTCCCTCTCTCCTTTCTCCTAATGGTGTTAATGCGGCAGGCCATGGCCCTTCTCAGCCCCTCACATGTCTTTTAACATATTTTTGGCCATCTTTGATCGACCAGTCAGCGATCATTTTGTCAGGTTTTTTTTTCACCACTTGACCTGGTGTGAGGGAAGCTACAGACAGGCGGACGATGAAGAATGGTGCGAGGTAGTCCGTTTGAGACTAACACACAGCTACTTTGATCTATACACACCTCACACACACACACACACACACACACACACACACACACACACACACACACACACACACACACACACACACACACACACACACACACACACACACACACACACACACACACACACACACACACACACACACACACACACACACACACACACACACACACACACACACACACACCCTTTATTAAGTAAATTAAATACAAGCAGATGGAGCAGACCTAGACTGTGCGTTGTGTCAGGTTGTCAAGGTGCATTAACCATGATTTTACATTGAGATGGTCTGCCTGGCCGGAAAATAGAGAAAGAGAGAGAAAAGAAGGGGAGGGGGGTAGACAAGAGTGAGAGAGGGGGGAGAGAGAGAGAGAGAAAGAGTAGGAGAAAGAGAGAGAGAGAGAGAGAGAGAGAGAGAGAGAGAGAGAGAGAGAGAGAGAGAGAGAGAGAGAGAGAGAGAGAGAGAGAAAGAGAGAGAGAGAGAGAGAGAGAGAGAGAAAGAGAGAGAGAGAGAGAGGAGAGGACAGATGAGTGTCCTGCTGCCAGAAGATCAATCCCACTGATCACACAGCTGGCAGGGCCTGGCTGACTGGCGGTAGTACAAACAAACGCCATATGACACGTTACCTTGTATGAGACAGACGTGTATGGAGGAGGTGGCTTATCTTCAATGGTACAAGTCATCCCTTTTCCCCATCAATTACACATCTCCCAAGTCAACTCTTAGTAACAATAATAATAACAATAATAACGATAACAACAACAATAATAATAATAATAAAGAAGACTTACAGAAAACGTTGACCTCTGTCATTGCCAACAAAGGGTATATAACAAAGTATTGACCAAATACTTATTTTCCACCATAAAAATCCTACAATGTGATTTTCTGGACTTTTTTTTCTCATTTTGTCTGTCATAGTTGAAGTGTACCTATGATGAAAATTACAGGCCTCTCTCATCTTTTTAAGTGGGAGAACTTGCACAATTGGTGGCTGACTAAATACTTTTTTGCCCCACTGTATACAGTAATTCCTGAGCTTACTTACATCTCCTAGATGTAGGACAGACACTTCAAAACCCCATTCCTTATGACACATTTTTTGACTGTCTATTTTACCATTTATGAATGTGTTATTCAATGTGGTTCTATGGGCTATAGTAGTAAAGTCCTACCCCCCCCCCCAGCCCCAACGGCTTAGACTCTTAAGAATGTAGAAGTTACCACAGAAACACAAATAAAACCTTTCCACAAGTTCCAGGAATGTCTGAGCCACACACCTACCGGAGAGCCTGGCACCTACTACCAAACCCCGGTAGTAGGCACTCAATATGTTGTCCTGTCCATTCACCCTCTGAATGGCACATATACACAATCCATGTCTCAAATGTTTAAAAGTTTTAAAATCATATTTTTTTTTACCTGTCTCCTCCTCTTCATTACATTTACATTTTTACATTTAAGTCATTTAGCAGACGCTCTTATCCAGAGCGACTTACAAATTGGTGCATTCACCTTATGATATCCAGTGGAACAACCACTTTACAATAGTGCATCTAACTCTTTTAAGGGGGGGGGGGGTTAGAAGGATTACTTTATCCTATCCTAGGTATTCCTTAAAGAGGTAGGGTTTCAGGTGTCTCCGGAAGGTGGTGATTGACTCCGCTGACCTGGCGTCGTGAGGGAGTTTGTTCCACCATTGGGGTGCCAGAGCAGCGAACAGTTTTGACTGGGCTGAGCGGGAACTGTACTTCCTCAGAGGTAGGGAGGCGAGCAGGCCAGAGGTGGATGAACGCAGTGCCCTTGTTTGGGTGTAGGGCCTGATCAGAGCCTGAAGGTACGGAGGTGCCGTTCCCCTCACAGCTCCGTAGGCAAGCACCATGGTCTTGTAGCGGATGCGAGCTTCAACTGGAAGCCAGTGGAGAGAGCGGAGGAGCGGGGTGACGTGAGAGAACTTGGGAAAGTTGAACACCAGACGGGCTGCGGCGTTCTGGATGAGTTGTAGGGGTTTAATGGCACAGGCAGGGAGCCCAGCCAACAGCGAGTTGCAGTAATCCAGACGGGAGATGACAAGTGCCTGGATTAGGACCTGCGCCGCTTCCTGCGTGAGGCAGGGTCGTACTCTGCGAATGTTGTAGAGCATGAACCTACTTTCTTCATCTACACTGATTGAAGTGGATTTAACAGGTGACATCAATAAGGGATCATAGCTTTAACTTGGATTCACCTGGTCAGTCTATGTCATGGAAAGAGCAGGTGTCCTTCATTTTTTGTAAACTCAGTGTGTTGTATATAATGTTTCCACCGAACCAAACGAAAACACAACAAAAACCTTTGTTCATGTTATAGAAATATCTCTCAGGATACCAAACATCTGGGATGCTGCCGGAATATTCATCACCATCACCTTCATCATCCCAAAGATCATCGGAACACTTAACCGCCCAGGGGACGGAATTACAGGTTTACTCCGTCAGCCAGCAGTAGGATATCATCTCTCTGTGCAGGTGTCATTACCCTCAGGTTTACTCCTTCAGCCAGCAGTAGGATATCATCTCTCTGTGCAGGTGTCATTACCCTCAGGTTTACTCCTTCAGCCAGCAGTAGGATATCATCTCTCTGTGCAGGTTTCATTACCCTCAGGTTTACTCCTTCAGCCAGCAGTAGGATATCATCTCTCTGTGCAGGTGTCATTACCCTCAGGTTTACTCCTTCAGCCAGCAGTAGGATATCATCTCTCTGTGCAGGTGTCATTACCCTCATGTTTACTCCTTCAGCCAGTAGTAGGTTATCATCTCTCTGTGCAGGTGTCATTACCCTCAGGTTTACTCCTTCAGCCAGCAGTAGGATATCATCTCTCTGTGCAGGTGTCATTACCCTCAGGTTTACTCCTTCAGCGAGCAGTAGGATATCATCTCTCTGTGCAGGTGTCATTATCCCTCAGGTTTACTCCTTCATCCAGTAGTAGGTTATCATCTCTCTGTGCAGGTGTCATTACCCTCAGGTTTACTCCTTCAGCCAGCAGTAGGATATCATCTCTCTGTGCAGGTGTCATTGCCCCTCAGGTTTACTCCTTCAGCCAGCAGTAGGATATCATCTCTCTGTGCAGGTGTCATTACCCTCAGGTTTACTCCTTCAGCCAGCAGTAGGATATCATCTCTGTGCAGGTGTCATTACCCTCAGGTTTACTCCTTCAGCCAGCAGTAGGATATCATTTCTCTGTGCAGGTGTCATTACCCTCAGGTTTACTCCTTCAGCCAGCAGTAGGATATCATCTCTCTGTGCAGGTGTCATTACCCCTCAGGTTTACTCCTTCAGCCAGCAGTAGGATATCATCTCTCTGTGCAGGTGTCATTACCCTCAGGTTTACTCCTTCAGCCAGCAGTAGGATATCATCTCTCTGTGCAGGTGTCATTACCCTCAGGTTTACTCCTTCAGCCAGCAGTAGGATATCATCTCTCTGTGCAGGTTTCATTACCCTCAGGTTTACTCCTTCAGCCAGCAGTAGGATATCATCTCTCTGTGCAGGTGTCATTACCCTCAGGTTTACTCCTTCAGCCAGCAGTAGGATATCATCTCTCTGTGCAGGTGTCATTACCCTCATGTTTACTCCTTCAGCCAGTAGTAGGTTATCATCTCTCTGTGCAGGTGTCATTACCCTCAGGTTTACTCCTTCAGCCAGCAGTAGGATATCATCTCTCTGTGCAGGTGTCATTACCCTCAGGTTTACTCCTTCAGCGAGCAGTAGGATATCATCTCTCTGTGCAGGTGTCATTATCCCTCAGGTTTACTCCTTCATCCAGTAGTAGGTTATCATCTCTCTGTGCAGGTGTCATTACCCTCAGGTTTACTCCTTCAGCCAGCAGTAGGATATCATCTCTCTGTGCAGGTATCATTACCCTCAGGTTTACTCCTTCAGCCAGCAGTAGGATATCATCTCTCTGTGCAGGTGTCATTACCCTCAGGTTTACTCCTTCAGCCAGCAGTAGGATATCATTTCTCTGTGCAGGTGTCATTACCCTCAGCTAGGTAATTGACAGAGACATTAACGTGTCATTAACACATAAGCTTAGACTTATATTTGAACCTTTTAATGAGGCCATCCTTCAACATGAACAGATTTGTTATCGTTGGTAATGACTGAGGTGTTATTGGCCGTCCCTGCAGGTCGAGGTGAGGTGGGGAAAGTGAAAATCTCCGTCAGCATAATATAACGTAGGGGTCGTGAGTAGAGGAGGGGAGTGAGAGGGGTTGGTCTGGAGAGGATGGGAGGGGAGAGGAGTGGGGAGGGGTTGGTCTGGAGAGGGGAGGAGGGTTGAGGGGTTGGTCTAGAGAGGAGGGGAGGGGGGAGGAGGGGTGAGGGGTTGGTCTAGAGAGTAGGGGAGGGGGAGGAGGGGGGTTGGTCTGGAGAGGAGAGGAGGTGGGAGGGGTTGGTCTGGAGAGGAGGGGGGAGGGGTTGGTCTGGGGAGGAGAGGAGGGGGGTTGGTCTGGAGAGGAGAGGAGATGAGAGGAGAGGAGGGGGGAAGGGTTGGCCTGGAGAGGAGAGGAGTGGGGAGGGGAGGGGAGTGGGGGGTTGGTCTGGAGAGGAGACGAGAGGAGTGGGGGGGTTGGTCTGGAGAGGAGAGGAGTGGGGAGGGGAGTGGAGTGGGGAGGTTGGTCTGGAGAGGAGAGGAGGAGAGAGGGGTTGGTCTGGAGAGGAGGGGGGAGGGTTTGGTTTGGAGAGGAGAGGAGGGCGGAGGGTTTGGTCTGGAGAGGGGAGGAGGGTTGAGGGGTTGGTCTAGAGAGGAGGGGAGGGGGGAGGAGGGGTGAGGGGTTGGTCTAGAGAGTAGGGGAGGGGGAGGAGGGGGGTTGGTCTGGAGAGGAGAGGAGGTGGGAGGGGTTGGTCTGGAGAGGAGGGGGGAGGGGTTGGTCTGGGGAGGAGAGGAGGGGGGTTGGTCTGGAGAGGAGAGGAGATGAGAGGAGAGGAGGGGGGAAGGGTTGGCCTGGAGAGGAGAGGAGTGGGGAGGGGAGGGGAGTGGGGGGTTGGTCTGGAGAGGAGACGAGAGGAGTGGGGGGTTTGGTCTGGAGAGGAGAGGAGTGGGGAGGGGAGTGGAGTGGGGAGGTTGGTCTGGAGAGGAGAGGAGGAGAGAGGGGTTGGTCTGGAGAGGAGGGGGGAGGGTTTGGTTTGGAGAGGAGAGGAGAGGAGGG
The DNA here is from genome assembly GCF_045679555.1 of Salvelinus alpinus. NCBI lineage: Eukaryota > Metazoa > Chordata > Actinopteri > Salmoniformes > Salmonidae > Salvelinus > Salvelinus alpinus. The sequence continues at coordinate 94,827,910 of NC_092088.1, forward strand.
CGGAGGGTTTGGTCTGGAGAGGGGAGGAGGGTTGAGGGGTTGGTCTAGAGAGGAGGGGAGGGGGGAGGAGGGGTGAGGGGTTGGTCTAGAGAGTAGGGGAGGGGGAGGAGGGGGGTTGGTCTGGAGAGGAGAGGAGGTGGGAGGGGTTGGTCTGGAGAGGAGGGGGGAGGGGTTGGTCTGGGGAGGAGAGGAGGGGGGTTGGTCTGGAGAGGAGAGGAGATGAGAGGAGAGGAGGGGGGAAGGGTTGGCCTGGAGAGGAGAGGAGTGGGGAGGGGAGGGGAGTGGGGGGTTGGTCTGGAGAGGAGACGAGAGGAGTGGGGGGGTTGGTCTGGAGAGGAGAGGAGTGGGGAGGGGAGTGGAGTGGGGAGGTTGGTCTGGAGAGGAGAGGAGGAGAGAGGGGTTGGTCTGGAGAGGAGGGGGGAGGGTTTGGTTTGGAGAGGAGAGGAGGGCGGAGGGTTTGGTCTGGAGAGGAGAGGCGAGGGTTGGTCTGGAGAGGAGAGGAGGGGGGAGGGTTTGGAGAGGAGAGGAGAGGAGAGGGTATTACTTCTTCAGGTAGAAATGGCTTTACTGGCCATCCTTGTTTACTTCTGGCCTTGAATTACTGACTATCCAATGAATCTAACCAAATGGCCTCCCTCCTCCCTGTGCCCAGAGTGGGTGTTGATGGATTGGAGCTGGGCTTGGCCTGGCAGTGGCTGGACTGGGATTGGCTTAGTTTACACACACACACACATTCACAAATGCATACGAACACACGTGCACACACACACACACACACACACACACACACACACACACACACACACACACACACACACACACACACACACACACACACACACACACACACACACACACACACACACACACACACACACAGCCTTTCTAGACATACAGCCCCGTCATTTTTCTTCTCCTTCTCTTCTAATGTGAAAAACAGGTGGATGTATTTTTGTCTTCTGGGTCTTGTTCTGTGATGGATTGTAGTTTGGTGCCTCAGAAACACATTGTTTTCCTTAGCACAGCAGGGTTTTCTATTTGCACTGGTTCTGCCGATGAAATATCATGCATATCTACCACACGCCAACACACACACACACACGTGCACACACAGACACGTGCACCCACACACGCGTACACACACATGCAAACACACACACACACACACACATTGGTAAGTTTGGACCGGCCGGCCTCCGAAAGGGAGCATTATTTGTAAGCTATTGCTGGACTGACTCTTTTGGTCTCAACAGCACAGCTTGGGCCAGCTAGGCCCCAAACCAGCACAAGGTGAGGCCTGCCACAAACAGCTGATGTTAAATAGCTCTAACACCGAGATTTAGAAACGGAGAGATAAAACATTGTAAGATTGAGAAATGGTGAGATTGTGAAAGCTCTCCGCACGTACTGAGGGATGGACTGCGCAGGTGGACTGGATACTGGACCAGACCATTGACTCTGAATATAGGGGAGGCCACACGCATCATCAGTATTGGACCATACCATTTGGTCTGTGGACAGAGGGGTGACACGCGTCAGTGTTGGAGAGAATCATGTCAACTGAGGAAAACAGTTAGAGGTCACAGCATGCGGACCTGGAGCATCGCCAACGTCAAACCGACAGAATTAACACATATGTTTTACCGGCTTTTGTATCCAGAATTTTTATATTCTTTTGAAATATATTTGAACAGTTCCTAATTTATTAATGTACAGTGTTTGACTGCGACAGAAGGAAATTATATATTTAGACTAGGTTGGTCATCTAAATGATATAATATTAAGTATAATTCAGAGTCTCCAGATGCAGAGACGTGATAGTCTGGTGTCCCAATGTGACATAGCTACGTGGCTTTGAGACCACCGTCCATGGGGGACACACAGCCTAACCACGGACCTCCCCAGAACTCCCAACCAACGGGGACACACAGCCTAACCACGGACCTCCCCAGAACTCCCAACCAACGGGGACACACAGCCTAACCACGGACCACGGACCTCCCCAGAACTCCCAACCAACTGGGCTCTGCGTACGCGTCCTCCATTAATTTGAAAACCAACGGTCCAATATTCTAGTACACTGCTGTGAGTACGCAACAACGTTCTGGACTCTGGTAAGCGCTTCATAGTCATCTTCATGGAGGATTTATTACCTAAAGAACTCTGAGACTAACATCACCGAACGTAAAATAACTACAGAACTTGACATAACTTTACAGAATAGTACATAACTTTACAGAACTTCACACAACCTTAATAACTTTACAGAACTTCACAGAACATTACAGAAAAATACAATAACTGTACATAACTTTACAGAACATTACAGAACTTCACAGAACAGTAAATAACTGTACAGAACAATAAATAACTTTTACATAACATAACATTAAATAACATCAAACAATTTTAGAGAACATTACAGAACAGTATATTACTTTACATAACTTTGCAGAACATCACATAACTTTACAACACTTTACAGACTTCACATAACTGAACACACCTTTACGGAACTTTCCATAACTTTACACACTTTTGCAAATCTTTACAGAACATTTCTGCACTTGACATAACATTACATACCATTACATAACTTTACAGAACATTATATTACTTTACAGAATATTACATAACTTTACAGAATATTACAGAATGTTACATAACTTTACAGAATATTACATAACTTTACAGAATATTACAGAATGTTACAGAACATTACAAAACATGACAGAACTTTACAGAACTTTACAGAACATCAAGACAAACAAGAGGTTTTGCTGCAAGCTGTCGATGACAACCCTAAACCACCCTGGACGTGTAACCCACGTTGCAGTGAAGCACCCTGGTATGAACACAGCCAGTATGAACAGAGCCAGTATGAACAGAGCCAGTGTGAACAGAGCCAGTATGAACAGAGCCAGTGTGAACAGAGCCAGTATGAACAGAGCCAGTATGAACAGAGCCAGTATGAACACAGCCAGTATGAACACAGCCAGTATGAACAGAGCCAGTATGAACAGAGCCAGTATGAACAGAGCCAGTATGAACAGAGCCAGTATGAACAGAGCCAGTATGAACAGAGCCAGTATGAACAGAGCCAGTATGAACAGAGCCAGTATGAACAGAGCCAGTATGAACAGAGCCAGTATGAAGTCCATATGAAATGCTTTTGAAAGGCTTGTCTCATCCCCAGCCCGGCTGTGATCCACCTCTGGAGAGGCTTTGCACATACACACAGGTCCTGTTGTGTTCTACATGTTCCTCTGTGTGTGTGTGTGTGTGTGTGTGTGTGTGTGTGTGTGTGTGTGTGTGTGTGTGTGTGTGTGTGTGTGTGTGTGTGTGTGTGTGTGTGTGTGTGTGTGTGTGTGTGTGTGTGTGTGTGTGTGTGTGTGTGTGTGTCATCTTCATACGGAGGAATTTAAAACACAGCCATGGCAACGATGTGATGGTGTGTGCTGTGGAACAGGACATGGATTGAAATGATGTGAAATGCAAACAGGACCGCTGGTGACTGTCTACATCCCAAATGTATCCCTATTCCCCATAGGGCTCAAAGTAGTGCACTATATAGGGAATAGGGTGCCATTTTGGATCCACACTTTGACACTGTGAGGATTATCTTGAAAGGAGAAAATTAATACTTCTTGAGGGAGAACTTTTACTGTCTCTGATCTGCTGTACAAGTGGAACTATTAGTTAGACAGAAAATATTTCAGTTTTTACTGTCTCTGATCTGCTGTAAACGTGGAACTGTTAGTTAGACAGAAAATATTTCAGTTTTTACTGTCTCTGATCTGCTGTACACGTGGAACTATTAGTTAGACAGAAAATGAGGCTGTATTTAATAACTCTCTTTCATTCTATGATTATTTTACTCTCTCTCTCCCTTTTCCTCCCTCTCTCTCACACACACACACACACACACACACACACACACACACACACACACACACACACACACACACACACACACACACACACACACACACACACACACACACACACACACACACACACACACACACACACACACACACACACACACACACACACACAAAGCGAGCCAGAGGGGGTCTGGTGTTCCTGTGTGAACAGTGGACCAGGGAGCTGAACTTCTGACCCCTCCTTGGGGGGAGAGGCCCCTGCAGTATCACATACACTGATCCACTCCAGCCTGCCAGCCTAGCCTGTCTGTGTGTGTGTGTGTGTGTGTGTGTGTGTGTGTGTGTGTGTGTGTGTGTGTGTGTGTGTGTGTGTGTGTGTGTGTGTGTGTGTGTGTGTGTGTGTGTGTGTGTGTGTGTGTGTGTGTGTGTGTGTGTGTGTGTGTGTGTGTGTGTGTCCAAGCCTGCCTTTACACCCCCCAGCTGGCCCTAATACAGCTCCCAGCATACAGGCTACTGATCACCAACACTGATCAACAACAGCTCTGACGTCATAACAGAGAGACAGCGGTGGAATGTACAGTAGCTACGCTTCAACAACAGCTCTGACGTCATAACAGAGAGACAGCGGTGGAATGTACAGTAGCTACGCTTCAACAACAGCTCTGACGTCATAACAGAGAGACAGCGGTGGAATGTACAGTAGCTACGCTTCAACAACAGCTCTGACGTCATAACAGAGAGACAGCGGTGGAATGTACAGTAGCTACGCTTCAACAACAGCTCTGACGTCATAACAGAGAGACAGCGGTGGAATGTACAGTAGCTACGCTTCAACAACAGCTCTGACGTCATAACAGAGAGACAGCGGTGGAATGTACAGTAGCTACGCTTCAACAACAGCTCTGACGTCATAACAGAGAGACAGCGGTGGAATGTACAGTAGCTACGTTTCG
>NC_092088.1:94832849-94860349 GCF_045679555.1 Salvelinus alpinus
ACATGTCAGGAGTCCAATCAAAACTAAATCTATTTCAAATTCATTTAAACATCTAAATACACTTTACAGTGAAGCACTTTTGGGATTCCTTCTGTAATGAAAATCACTATGGAAGTTGAATAATTACGATTTAATTGTCGTTTAACTAGACACTACAAAATGCAATAAATTATAATGAAAATAAGAATGAAAATTTGAAAATTTGAAGTGCTGTGACAAAAAAAATATTTTTTAAATTTAACTTGGCAATTCAGTTAAGAACAAATTCTTATTTCCAATTACCGCCTACCGGGGAACAGTGGGTTAACTGCCTTGTTCAGGGGCAGAACAACAGATTTTTACTTTGTCAGCTCAGGGATTTGATGAGGAAACCTTTCGGTTACTAGTCCCACGCTCTAACCACTAGGCTACCTGCTGGTTACTAGTCAAACGCCCTAACCACTAGGCTACCTGCCGGTTACTAGTCCAACGCTCTAACCACTAGGCTACCTGCCTCTCTAACCACCAAGCTACCTGCCTCTCTAACCACTAGGCTACCTGACGCCCCAAATGGACATTTGAAATAGCAGTTGATGATTTGTTACACAAAATGTCAGGTCCTCTTTATTTAATGACTCTGTGTTACACAAAATGTCTGTTCCTCTTTATTTAATGACTCTGTATTACACAAAATGTCTGTTCCTCTTTATTTAATGACTCTGTGTCATTCAAAATGTCTGTGCCTCTTTATTTAATGACTCTTTGTTACACAAAATGTCTGTTCCTCTTTATTTAATGACTCTGCGTTACAAAAAATGTCTGTTCCTCTTTATTTAATGACTCTTTGTTACACAAAATGTCTGTTCCTCTTTATTTAATGACTCTGTGTTACACAAAATGTCTGTTCCTCTTTATTTAATGACTCTGTGTCATTCAAAATGTCTGTTCCTCTTTATTTAATGACTCTTTGTTACACAAAATGTCTGTTCCTCTTTATTTAATGACTCTGTGTCATTCAAAATGTCTGTTCCTCTTTATTTAATGACTCTTTGTTACACAAAATGTCTGTTCCTCTTTATTTAATGACTCTGTGTCATTCAAAATGTCTGTTCCTCTTTATTTAATGACTCTTTGTTACACAAAATGTCAGTTCCTCTTTATTTAATGACTCTGTGTCATTCAAAATGTCTGTTCCTCTTTATTTAATGACTCTGTGTCATTCAAAATGTCTTTATTTATTTACTATGTGCCCTTCTGATTGGATAATATATGCTGTAATTCTTTTATCCAATGACAAAAAAATGACAGCGCTTGAAATAATCTGTAAAACGATCCAAATTTAAATTAAATATTGATCCTAAAATAAATCCCCATAAATAAAGAAACATGTCCAGAAACATAGACATAACAGTTTCATTTGAGAAAAATGTCAACAAAAACAAAAAGTGTGTGTGTGTGTGTGTGTGTGTGTGTGTGTGTGTGTGTGTGTGTGTGTGTGTGTGTGTGTGTGTGTGTGTGTGTGTGTGTGTGTGTGTGTGTGTGTGTGTGTGTGTGTGTGTGTGTGTGTGTGTGTGTGTGTGTGTGTGTGTGTGTGTGTGTGTGTGTGTGTGTGTGTGTGTGTGTGTGTGTGTGTGTGTGTGTGCGTCTGTGTGGGTAAGTTGAAAGGCGTAAGAAATTGTAAGAATGAATGTCGACGTTGTGTTAGGTGGTTACACCTCGCCCAGAAAATAAAGGAATACATGAAGACATTATTTACATGTGACCTAGTTTTACTCAACGAAAAAATATATAGAAACTAACAATATTTTTCTCAAAAACAACAAATCCATTTTCGGTAAATGAAGATAAATGAAATTATGAATTGTTTGAGGAAGAAGAGAGGGAAAAGATCCCTGTGTTTCTGTTCATCTTGTTTGGTCACATTATACGATGTTATTGTGGAATAATCTGAAGTCTTGTTTGGTCACATTATACGATGTTATTGTGGAATAATCTGAAGTCTTGTTTGGTCACATTATACGATGTTATTGTGGAATAATCTGAAGTCTTGTTTGGTCACATTATACGATGTTATTGTGGAATAATCTGAAGTCTTGTTTGGTCACATTATACGATGTTATTGTGGAATAATCTGAAGTCTTGTTTGGTCACATTATACGATGTTATTGTGGAATAATCTGAAGTCTTGTTTGGTCACATTATACGATGTTATTGTGGAATAATCTGAAGTCTTGTTTGGTCACATTATACGATGTTATTGTGGAATAATCTGAAGTCTTGTTTGGTCACATTATACGATGTTATTGTGGAATAATCTGAAGTCTTGTTTGGTTATTATTTACAATATTACTGTGGAAATATCAGAAGTATTTCTACATTTGTCCTTAATACTGATGCATTGTTCTGCATACGCTAATATATTATAATATATGCCAATTAGCAGACACTTTAACAGTAATTAATTTACGAACCCACTACCCTGACCATGTTCTACTAACTGAACTACAGAGGACCATGTTCTACTAACTGAACTACAGAGGACCATGTTCTACCAACTGAACTACAGAGGACAATGTTCTACTAACTGAACTACAGAGGACCATGTTCTACTAACTGAACTACAGAGGACCATGTTCTACTAACTGAACTACAGAGGACCATGTTCTACTAACTGAGCTACAGAGGACCATGTTCTACTAACTGAACTACAGAGGACCATGTTCTACTAACTGAACTACAGAGGACCATGTTCTACTAACTGAACTACAGAGGACCATGTTCTACTAACTGAACTACAGAGGACCATGTTCTACTAACTGAACTACAGAGAACCATGTTCTACTAACTGAACTACAGAGGACCATGTTCTACTAACTGAACTACAGAGGACCATGTTCTACTAACTGAACTACAGAGGACCATGTTCTACTAACTGAACTACAGAGGACCATGTTCTACTAACTGAGCTACAGAGGACCATGTTCTACTAACTGAACTATAGAGGACCATGTTCTACTAACTGAACTACAGAGGACCATGTTCTACTAGCTGAACTACAGAGGACCATGTTCTACTAGCTGAGCTACAGAGGACCATGTTCTACTAACTACAGAGGACCATGTTCTACTAACTGAGCTACAGAGGACCATGTTCTACTAACTGAGCTACAGAGGACCATGTTCTACTAACTGAACTACAGAGAACCATGTTCTACTAACTGAACTACAGAGGACCATGTTCTACTAACTGAACTACAGAGAACCATGTTCTACCAACTGAGCTACAGAGGACCATGTTCTACTAACTGAAATACAGAGGACCATGTTCTACTAACTGAACTACAGAGGACCATGTTCTACCAACTGAACTACAGAGGACCATGTTCTACTAACTACAGAGGACCATGTTCTACTAACTGAACTACAGAGGACCATGTTCTACTAACTGAACTACAGAGGACCATGTTCTACTAACTGAACTACAGAGGACCATGTTCTACTAACTACAGAGGACCATGTTCTACTAACTGAACTACAGAGGACCATGTTCTACTAACTGAACTACAGAGGACCATGTTCTACTAACTACAGAGGACCATGTTCTACTAACTGAAATACAGAGAACCATGTTCTACTAACTGACCTACAGAGGACCATGTTCTACTAACTGAGCTACAGAGGACCATGTCCTACTAACTGACCTACAGAGGACCATGTTCTACTAACTGAACTACAGAGGACCATGTTCTACTAACTGAACTACAGAGGACCATGTTCTACTAACTGAACTACAGAGGACCATGTTCTACTAACTACAGAGGACCATGTTCTACTAACTGAACTACAGAGGACCATGTTCTACTAACTGAACTACAGAGGACCATGTTCTACTAACTGAACTACAGAGAACCATGTTCTACCAACTGAGCTACAGAGGACCATGTTCTACTAACTGAACTACAGAGGACCATGTTCTACTAACTGAACTACAGAGGACCATGTTCTACTAACTGAACTACAGAGAACCATGTTCTACCAACTGAGCTACAGAGGACCATGTTCTACTAACTGAACTACAGAGGACCATGTTCTACTAACTGAGCTACAGAGGACCATGTTCTACTAACTGAACTACAGAGGACCATGTTCTACTAACTGAGCTACAGAGAACCATGTTCTACTAACTGAGCTACAGAGGACCATGTTCTACTAACTGAACTACAGAGGACCATGTTCTACTAACTGAGCTACAGAGGACCATGTTCTACTAACTGAACTACAGAGGACCATGTTCTACTAACTGAACTACAGAGGACCATGTTCTACTAACTGAGCTACAGAGGACCATGTTCTACTAACTGAACTACAGAGGACCATGCTCTACTAACTGAGCTACAGAGGACCACGTTCTACTAACTGAGCTACAGAGGACCATGTTCTACTAACTGAACTACAGAGGACCATGTTCTACTAACTGACCTACAGAGGACCATGCTCTACTAACTGAGCTACAGAGGACCATGTTCTACTAACTGAGCTACAGAGAACCATGTTCTACTAACTGAGCTACAGAGGACCATGTTCTACTAACTGAACTACAGAGGACCATGTTCTACTAACTGAACTACAGAGGACCATGTTCTACTAACTACAGAGGACCATGTTCTACTAACTGAACTACAGAGGACCATGTTCTACTAACTACAGAGGACCATGTTCTACTAACTGAACTACAGAGGACCATGTTCTACTAACTGAACTACAGAGGACCATGTTCTACTAACTGAACTACAGAGGACCATGTTCTACTAACTACAGAGGACCATGTTCTACTAACTGAACTACAGAGGACCATGTTCTACTAACTGAGCTACAGAGAACCATGTTCTACTAACTGAACTACAGAGGACCATGTTCTACTAACTGAACTACAGAGGACCATGTTCTACTAACTGAACTACAGAGGACCATGTTCTACTAACTGAACTACAGAGGACCATGTTCTACTAACTGAGCTACAGAGGACCATGTTCTACTAACTGAACTACAGAGAACCATGTTCTACTAACTGAACTACAGAGGACCATGCTCTACTAACTGAGCTACAGAGGACCATGTTCTACTAACTGAGCTACAGAGGACCATGTTCTACTAACTGAACTACAGAGGACCATGTTCTACTAACTGAACTACAGAGGACCATGTTCTACTAACTACAGAGGACCATGTTCTACTAACTGAACTACAGAGGACCATGTTCTACTAACTGAACTACAGAGGACCATGTTCTACTAACTGAACTACAGAGGACCATGTTCTACTAACTGAACTACAGAGGACCATGTTCTACTACCTGAACTACAGAGGACCATGTTCTACTAACTGAAATACAGAGGACCATGTTCTACTAACTGAACTACAGAGGACCATGTTCTACTGACTGACCTACAGAGGACCATGTTCTACTAACTGAGCTACAGAGAACCATGTTCTACTAACTGAACTACAGAGGACCATGTTCTACTGACTGAGCTACAGAGGACCATGTTCTACTAACTGACCTACAGAGAACCATGTTCTACTAACTGAGCTACAGAGGACCATGTTCTACTAACTGACCTACAGAGGACCATGTTCTACTGACTGACCTACAGAGGACCATGTTCTACTAACTGAGCTACAGAGAACCATGTTCTACTAACTGAACTACAGAGAACCATGTTCTACTAACTGAGCTACAGAGAACCATGTTCTACTAACTGAGCTACAGAGAACCATGTTCTACTAACTGAACTACAGAGGACCATGTTCTACTAACTGAACTACAGAGAACCATGTTCTACTAACTGAGCTACAGATGACCATGTTCTACTAACTGAGCTACAGAGAACCATGTTCTACTAACTGAACTACAGAGGACCATGTTCTACTAACTGAACTACAGAGAACCATGTTCTACTAACTGAAATACAGAGGACCATGTTCTACTAACTGAACTACAGAGGACCATGTTCTACTAACTGAAATACAGAGAACCAATATCTCTCAGCGAGCAGCCACGGACACCTGGGACCTGTAGAGAGAGGAGAGGAGTGAAACTGTGTGGGAAAGGAAAAGAGGGAGGATGGAGGGATGGAGGGAAGGAAGGAAGAAAGGGGGGGTGGGGGGCGCAGCGGCACATGGTTGTCAGAGTGTCAGCACCCCCTGCTGGTTTTGGCACACACTCTGAGAGATCTGCACCCCCCCACACAAACCCTGGTCCCTTCCTCTCTTCTGCCCTGTGTGTGTGTGTGTGTGTGTGTGTGTGTGTGTGTGTGTGTGTGTGTGTGTGTGTGTGTGTGTGTGTGTGTGTGTGTGTGTGTGTGTGTGTGTGTGTGTGTGTGTGTGTGTGTGTGTGTGTGTGTGTGTGTACTATACGGAGACATCTGCAGCCCCCCCATGTCCCTTCATTAGCACTGCCTCCATAGCTGTCCTGCCTCCATAGCTGTCCTGCCTCCATAGCTGTCCTGCCTCCATCGCTGTCCTGCCTCCATCGCTGTCCTGCCTCCATAGCTGTTCTGCCTCCATCGCTGTCCTGCCTCCATCGCTGTCCTGCCTCCATCGCTGTCCTGCCTCCATATCTGTCATGCCTCCATCGCTGTCCTGCCTCCATAGCTGTCCTGCCTCCATAGCTGTCCTGCCTCCATCGCTGTCCTGCCTCCATCGCTGTCCTGCCTCCATAGCTGTTCTGCCTCCATCGCTGTCCTGCCTCCATCGCTGTCCTGCCTCCATCGCTGTCCTGCCTCCATATCTGTCATGCCTCCAAAGCTGTCCTGCCTCCATAGCTGTCCTGCCTCCATAGCTGTCCTGCCTCCATAGCTGTTCTGCCTCCATCGCTGTCCTGCCTCCATCGCTGTCCTGCCTCCATCGCTGTCCTGCCTCCATATCTGTCATGCCTCCATCGCTGTCCTGCCTCCATATCTGTCCAACCTCCATCGCTGTCCTGCCTCCATATCTGTCATGCCTCCATCGCTGTCCTGCCTCCATAGCTGTCCTGCCTCCATCGCTGTCCTGCCTCCATCGCTGTCCTGCCTCCATAGCTGTCCTGCCTCCATCGCTGTCCTGCCTCCATCGCTGTCCTGCCTCCATCGCTGTCCTACCTCCATCGCTGTCCTGCCTCCATCGCTGTCCTGCCTCCATAGCTGTCCTGTCTCCATCGCTGTCCTGCCTCCATAGCTGTCCTGCCTCCATAGCTGCCCTGTCTCCATAGCTGTCCTGCCTCCATCGCTGTCCTGCCTCCATCGCTGTCCTGCCTCCATCGCTGTCCTGCCTCCATCGCTGTCCTGCCTCCATAGCTGTCCTGCCTCCATCGCTGTCCTGCCTCCATAGCTGTCCTGCCTCCATAGCTGTCCTGCCTCCATAGCTGTCCTACCTCCATCGCTGTCCTGCCTCCATAGCTGTCCTGCCTCCATCGCTGTCCTGCCTCCATCGCTGTCCTACCTCCATCGCTGTCCTGCCTCCATAGCTGTCCTGCCTCCATAGCTGTCCTGCCTCCATAGCTGTCCTGCCTCCATCGCTGTCCTGCCTCCATAGCTGTCCTGCCTCCATCGCTGTCCTGCCTCCATCGCTGTCCTACCTCCATCGCTGTCCTACCTCCATAGCTGTCCTGCCTCCATCGCTGTCCTGCCTCCATCGCTGTCCTGCCTCCATCGCTGTCCTGCCTCCTTCGCTGTCCTGCCTCCATAGCTGTCCTGTCTCCATCGCTGTCCTGCCTCCATCGCTGTCCTGCCTCCATCGCTGTCCTGCCTCCATCGCTGTCCTACCTCCATAGCTGTCCTGCCTCCATCGCTGTCCTGCCTCCATCGCTGTCCTGCCTCCATCGCTGTCCTGCCTCCATAGCTGTCCTGTCTCCATCGCTGTCCTGCCTCCATAGCTGTCCTGCCTCCATCGCTGTCCTGCCTCCATCGCTGTCCTACCTCCATCGCTGGCCTGCCTCCATAGCTGGCCTGCCTCCATAGCTGTCCTGCCTCCATAGCTGTCCTACCTCCATCGCTGTCCTGCCTCCATAGCTGTCCTGCCTCCATCGCTGTCCTGCCTCCATCGCTGTCCTACTTCCATCGCTGTCCTGCCTCCATAGCTGTCCTGCCTCCATAGCTGTCCTGCCTCCATAGCTGTCCTACCTCCATCGCTGTCCTGCCTCCATAGCTGTCCTGCCTCCATCGCTGTCCTGCCTCCATAGCTGTCCTGCCTCCATAGCTGTCCTACCTCCATCGCTGTCCTGCCTCCATAGCTGTCCTTTCTTAAGGTGTATGCATGCTAGGTTTGATTAGCTCCAAGCAGAACTCTGCCAGGCGAAGGTTTGTCCCTGGCATTCTCCCTTAAAAATACCTTCGCTTGAAAAATGAGAAAAGAAAGCGACAATATTACTGATTGTATTTCTCAAGTGGAAAAAACGTACATTAAAACTAGTGGTTTAGTTTCACCTGGAAAGCACGAGACAGGATTTACTCCATGTGGACAACCTCACCTCTATGTGCAGATGCTGATTTAACAGAGATAGTGTGGTGTGTGTGGGGTGTGTATGGTGTGTGTGTGTGTGTGTGTGGTGTGTGTGTGTGGTGTGTGTGGGGTGTGTGGGGTGTGTGTGTGGTGTGTGTGTGGTGTGTGTGTGGTGTGTGTGTGTGGTGTGTGTGTGTGTGTGTGGTGTGTGTGTGTGTGTGTGTGTGTGTGTGTGTGTGTGTGTGTGTGTGTGTGTGTGTGTGTGTGTGTGTGTGTGTGTGTGTGTGTGTGTGTGTGTGTGTGTGTGTGTGTGTGTGTGTGTGTGTGTGTGTGCATGCTTGCATTTGTGCGTCCAAGAACATAATAACTAACCCATCACTGTAGACCAAGAACATAATAACTAACCTATCACTGTAGACCAAGAACATAATAACTAACCTATCACTGTAGACCAAGAACATAATAACTAACCTATCACTGAAGACCAAGAACATAATAACTAACCTATCACTGAAGACCAAGAACATAATAACTAACCTATCACTGTAGACCAAGAACATAATAACTAACCTATCACTGAAGACCAAGAACATAATAACTAACCTATCACTGTAGACCAAGAACATAATAACTAACCTATCACTGTAGACCAATAACATAATAACTAACCTATCACTGAAGACCAAGAACATAATAACTAACCTAGGTATAGGGTGGTACACAGAAGATGGCGTTGCTGCCATACACAACATGAGCATCATGTCAGGGAGGTTGTGTGACATCAGAGAGACGGGTGGCGAGAAGGGGGTGGGGGGGGGGGGCGGATAGGTCTCTTGGCGGCGTCATTAACGAAGGACAGTCAGAGAAGACTCCCATTCTCTATTGACCCCGTGTGACCCTGAGTGGAGTGGTGCTCGGGGTCTTCTGCTGTTGTTGCATTACTATCACAGAGGTCCACCTAGCAGGGAGAGGCACCGGCGTTATCCATCAGGCTTAATGAGACTATCCCGCCGCCCCATAAGGTCAGGTGGTTACTGCAGGGTGAGATGTTCAGACGGGAGATAGAGAGGAGACACACACACACACACACACACACACACACACACACACACACACACACACACACACACACACACACACACACACACACACACACACACACACACACACACACACACACACACACACACACAGCATGATGTTCAGATGGGAGATAGCAAGGTGGGAGAGGGAGGAGTTAGGTAGGAGAGGAGGGAAGCAAAAGAACACAGACAGACAGACAGACAGACAGACAGACAGACAGACAGACAGACAGACAGACAGACAGACAGACAGACAGACAGACAGACAGACAGACAGACAGACAGACAGACAGACAGACAGACAGACAGACAGACAGATATACCCACTGTACTGATGTGAATCCTGTTCAATCGTTCAAACCAATATCTTTCAGTTAGCAGCCAGGATGCTGCCTTTCATTATCAAAGGAGAGAGGGATGCTGTCTCATTATCAAAGGAGAGAGGGATGCTGCCTTTCATTACCAAACGAGAGAGTGATGCTGTCTTTCATTATCAAAGGAGAGACGGATGCTGCCTTTCATTACCAAAGGAGAGAGGGATGCTGTCTTTCATTATCAAAGGAGAGACGGATGCTGCCTTTCATTACCAAAGGAGAGAGGGATGCTGTCTCATTATCAAAGGAGAGAGGGATGCTGTCTTTCATTATCAAAGGAGAGAGTGATGCTGTCTTTCATTACCAAAGGAGAGAGGGATGCTGCCTTTCATTATCAAAGGAGAGAGGGATGCTGTCTTTCATTATCAAAGGAGAGAGGGATGCTGTCTCATTATCAAAGGAGAGAGGGATGCTGCCTTTCATTATCAAAGGAGAGAGGGATGCTGTCTTTCATTATCAAAGGAGAGAGTGATGCTGTCTTTCATTATCAAAGGAGAGAGGGATGCTGTCTCATTATCAAAGGAGAGAGGGATGCTGCCTTTCATTATCAAAGGAGAGAGGGATGCTGTCTTTCATTATCAAAGGAGAGAGTGATGCTGTCTTTCATTACCAAAGGAGAGAGGGATGCTGCCTTTCATTACCAAAGGAGAGAGTGATGCTGTCTTTCATTACCAAA
This sequence comes from Salvelinus alpinus, assembly GCF_045679555.1. Lineage (NCBI taxonomy): Eukaryota > Metazoa > Chordata > Actinopteri > Salmoniformes > Salmonidae > Salvelinus > Salvelinus alpinus. The sequence goes on from NC_092088.1 coordinate 94,843,438, forward strand.
GGAGAGAGTGATGCTGCCTTTCATTATCAAAGGAGAGAGGGATGCTGCCTTTCATTATCAAAGGAGAGAGGGATGCTGTCTTTCATTACCAAAGGAGAGAGGGATGCTGCCTTTCATTATCAAAGGAGAGAGGGATGCTGTCTTTCATTACCAAAGGAGAGAGGGATGCTGTCTTTCATTATCAAAGGAGAGACGGATGCTGCCTTTCATTACCAAAGGAGAGACGTTTCACTAACATCACCTCATATTTTAGAGGTTTTTAATGACATGGGATCCTTGGTAGGGAGTGTAGTCAATGGTCCTCACCCCCCATACTCACTCTGTCTCTGTCTCCTTAAGCCAGGAGTCCTACTAATGAACTCAGCCATGTTTCACCATCAGAGACAGACTATATACCTCTACAGTACCTGCTCTTCAGATTTAGAATGGCCCAGAATACACACACACACACGCACACACACACACACACACTCACACACACACACACACACACACACACACACACACACACACACACACACACACACACACACACACACACACACACACACACACACACACACACACACACACACACACACACACACACACACACACACACACACACACACACACACACACACACACACACACACACACGGACATGATCCATGAGTTATTTTTCCGTCTTGCTTTTATTAGCTAATGGCGCTTAATATTTCATGAGCGATTAATGGTAACAAGGTTAGCGGTGTAATTAGCATTGTGTTGGAGAATATATGTGTCATTATTAAACACTGCAGAGAGAGTCCTTTAATCATCATTATGAGCTCTGGGATGTGCCATTATTCACCTTCTAATTACGCCTTTCTTTTGTTTCTACGTCGTCAGCATCAGCGTTTTCACAAATAGTTGGATGACATGGTGGTAGAGAGATGAAGGAGTCATGTTTATTATGGAGGACACACTATCATAGCGCCGGAGAAGATGGCGGACGTTTTACGTGCTCCTAACCTATTGTTGTTGTTTGTTATTTTCTTTGCGTTGTTTGTAACTTATTTTTTAACTTATTCTGTACATAATGTTTCTGCTACTGTCTCTTAGGACCGAAAATAACTTCTGGATATCAGAACAGCGATTACTCACCACAAACCGGCAGAAGCTTTTTTTTCCCTTTAACGAGTCCAATGAGCCCAACGTGAACGAAATACTGCTTTCCCGGTTACAGGCCCAAATCTCAGTCATTTGCGTGATGAGAAGATGGAGAAAAAGGGGATGGAGGTCGGGCTGCCTTCTGAGAATTAGTTGGCGATCGAAAAAAAAAACACTGCCTTCCATTCTACTAGCTAACATGCAATCATTGGAAAATAAAATTGATGACCTACGAGGAAGATTAAACTACCAACGGGACATTAAAAAAGGTAATATCTTATGCTTCATGGAATCATGGCTGAACGACGACATTATCAACATACAGCTGGCTGGTTATACGCTGCATCGCAAGGATAGAACAGCGGCGTCTGGTAAGACAAGGGGGTCGGACTATGAATATTTGTAAACAACAGCTGGTGCACAATCAATCAATCAATCAATCAATTTTATTTTATATAGCCCTTCGTACATCAGCTAATATCTCGAAGTGCTGTACAGACACCCAGCCTAAAACCCCAAACAGCTAGTAATGCAGGTGTAGAAGCACGGTGGCTAGGAAAAACTCCCTAGAAAGGCCAAAACCTAGGAAGAAACCTAGAGAGGAACCAGGCTATGAGGGGTGGCCAGTCCTCTTCTGGCTGTGCCGGGTGGAGATTATAACAGAACTATGCCAAGATGTTCAAAAATGTTCATAAGTGACAAGCATGGTCAAATAATAATCATGAATAATTTTCAGTTGGCTTTTCATAGCCGATCATCAAGAGTTGAAAAACAACAGGTCTGGGACAGGTGGCGGTTCCATAACCGCAAGCAGAACAATAACTAAGGAAGTCTCAAGGTTCTGCTCGCCTGAGGTAGAGTATCTCATGATAAGCTGTAGACCATACTATCTACCTAGAGAGTTTTCATCTGTATTTTGTTTGTAGCTGTCTTCATACCACCACAGACCGATGCTGGCACTAAGACGGCACTCAATGAGCTGTATTCCGCCATAAACAAACAGGAAAACGTTCATCCAGAGGCGGCACTCCTAGTGGCCGGGGAATTTAATGCAGGGAAACTTAAAATGCGTTTTACCAAATTTCTATCAGCATGTTAAATGTGCAACCAGAGGGAAAATAACTCTAGACCACCTTTACTCCACAGAGACGCATACAAACCTCTACCTTGCCCTCCATTTGGCAAATCTGACCATAATTCTATCCTCCTGACTCCTGCTTGCAAGCACAAATTAAAGCAGGAAGCACCAGTGACTAGATCAATAAAAAGTGGTCAGATGAAACAGATGCTAAGCTACAGGATGTTCTGCAGCACAGACTGGAATATGTTCCGAGATTTGTCCGATGGCATTGAGGAGTACACCACATCAGTCATTGGCTTCATCAATAAGTGCATCGATGACATTGTTCCCACAGTGACCGTACGTACATAGCCCAACCAGAAGCCATGGATTACAGGCAACATCCGCACTGAGCTAAAGCCTAGAGCTGCCACTTTCAAGGAGCGGGACTCTAACCCAGATGCTTATAAGAAATCCCGCTTTGTCCTCCGATGAACCATCAAACAGGCAAAGCGTCAATACAGGACTAAGATCAAAAAGTACTACACAGACTCCGATGCTCGTTAGATGTGGCAGGGCTTGCAAACCATTACAGACTACAAAGGGAAGCACAGCCGAGAGCTGCCCAGTGACATGAGCCTACCAGACGAGCTAAACTACTACTATGCTCGTTTCGAGGAAAATAACACTGAAACATGCATGAGAGCACCAGCTATTCCGGTCGACTGTGTGATCACGCTCTCCGCAGCCGTTGTGAGTAAGACTTTTAAACAGGTCAACATATTTCTTGACTAGGCCACAGGGCCAGACGGATTACCAGGATGTGTACTGCGAGCATGACCAACTGGCAAGTGTCTTCACTGACATTTTCAACCTCTCCCTGTCCGAGTCTGTAATACCAACATGTTTTAAGCGGACCACCATAGTCCCACTAAGGTAACCTGCCTAAATGACTACCGACCTGTAGCACTCACGTCTGTATCCATGAAGTGCTTTGAAAGGCTGGTCATGGCTCACATCAACACCATTATCCAAGAAACCCTAGACACACTACAATTTGCATACCGCCCCAACAGATCCACAGATGATGCAAGCTCTATTGCACTCCACACTGGCCTTTCCCATCTGGACAAAAGGAACACTTATGTGAGAATGCTATTCATTGACTACAGCTCAGCGTTCAACACCATAGTATCCTCAAAGCTCATCAATAAGCTAAGGAACCTGGGACTAAACACCTCCCTCTGCAACTGGATCCTGGACTTCCTGACGGGCCGCCCCCAGGTGATAACAACACATCCGCCACGCTGAACCTCAACACGGGGGCCCCTCAGGGGTGCGTGCTCAGTCCCCTCCTGTACTCCCTGTTCACTCACTGCATGGCCAAGCACGACTCCTACACCATCATTACGTTTGCTGATGCCACAACAGTGGTAGGCCTGATCACCGACAACGATGAGACAGCCCACAGGGAGGAGGTCAGAGACGTGGCTGTGTGGTGCAAGGACAACAAACCTCTCCCTCAATGTGATCAAGACAAAAGAGATGATTGTGAACTACAGGAAAAGGAGGACCGAGCACGCCCCCATTCTCATTGACGGGGCTGTAGTGGAGCAGGTTGAGAGCTTCAAGTTCCTTGGTATTCACATCACCAACAAACTAACATAGTCCAAGCACACCAAGACAGTCGTGAAGAACGCACGACAAAACCTATTCCCCCTCGGGAGACTGAAAAGATTTGGCATGGGTCCTCAGATCCTCAAAAGTTTCTACAGCTGCACCATCGAGAGCATCCGGACTGGTTGCATCACTGCCTGGTATGGCAACTGCTCGGCCTCTGACCCTAAGGCACTACAGGGTAGTAAAATGTGTTTTAATTTGATTGCGTACGTGCGTACGGCCCAGTACGTCATTGGCGCCAAGCTTCCTGACATCCAGGACCTCTATACCAGGCAGTGTCAGAGGAAGGTCATATAAATTGTCAACGACTCCAGCCACCATAGTCATAGACTGTTCTCTCTACTACTGCATGGCAAGTGGTACCGAAGCGCCAAGTCTAGGTTTAAGAGGCTTCTGAACAGCTTCTACCCCCAAGCCATAAGTCTCCCAAACATCTAATCAAATGGCTATCTTGACTATTTGGCTACCCAGACTACCACTATGTGGATGACATAGTGGTAGAGATGAAGGAGTCATGATTATTATGGATGACATAGAGGTAGAGATGAAGGAGTGATGTTCATTATGGATGACATAGTGGTAGAGATGAAGGAGTCATGTTTATTATGGATGACATAGAGGTAGATATGTAGAGATGAAGGAGTCATGTTTATTATGGATGACATAGTGGTAGAGATGAAGGAGTCATGTTCATTATGGATGACATAGTGGTAGAGATGAAGGAGTCATGTTCATTATGGATGACATAGTGGTAGAGATGAAGGAGTCATGTTTATTATGGATGACATAGTGGTAGAGATGAAGGAGTCATGTTTATTATGGATGACATAGTGGTAGAGATGAAGGAGTCATGTTTATTATGGATGACATAGTGGTAGAGATGTAGTGATGAAGGAGTCATGTTTATTATGGATGACATAGTGGTAGAGATGAAGGAGTCATGTTTATTATGGATGACATAGCGGTAGAGATGAAGGAGTCATGTTTATTATGGATGACATAGTGGTAGATATGAAGGAGTCATGTTTATTATGGATGACATAGCGGTAGAGATGAAGGAGTCATGTATATTATGGATGACATAGTGGTAGAGATGAAGGAGTCATGTTTATTATGGATGACATAGCGGTAGAGATGAAGGAGTCATGTTTATTATGGATGACATAGTGGTAGATATGAAGGAGTCATGTTTATTATGGATGACATAGCGGTAGAGATGAAGGAGTCATGTATATTATGGATGACATAGTGGTAGAGATGAAGGAGTCATGTTTATTATGGATGACATAGCGGTAGAGATGAAGGAGTCATGTATATTATGGATGACATAGTGGTAGAGATGAAGGAGTCATGTTTATTATGGATGACATAGCGGTAGAGATGAAGGAGTCATGTATATTATGGATGACATAGTGGTAGAGATGAAGGAGTCATGTTCATTATGGATGACATAGTGGTAGAGATGAACGAGTCATGTTCATTATGGATGACATAGTGGTAGAGATGAAGGAGTCATGTTTATTATGGATGACATAGTGGTAGAGATGAAGGAGTCATGTTTATTATGGATGACATAGTGGTAGAGATGAAGGAGTCATGTTTATTATGGATGACATAGTGGTAGAGATGTAGAGATGAAGGAGTCATGTTTATTATGGATGACATAGTGGTAGAGATGAAGGAGTCATGTTTATTATGGATGACATAGTGGTAGAGATGAAGGAGTCATGTTTATTATGGATGACATAGTGGTAGAGATGAAGGAGTCATGTTTATTATGGATGACATAGTGGTAGAGATGAAGGAGTCATGTTTATTATGGATGACATAGTGGTAGAGATGAAGGAGTCATGTTTATTATGGATGACATAGCGGTAGAGATGAAGGAGTCATGTATATTATGGATGACATAGTGGTAGATATGAAGGAGTCATGTTTATTATGGATGACATAGTGGTAGATATGAAGGAGTCATGTTTATTATGGATGACATAGTGGTAGAGATGAAAGAGTCATGTTTATTATGGATGACATAGTGGTAGATATGAAGGAGTCATGTTTATTATGGATGACATAGTGGTAGAGATGAAGGAGTCATGTTCATTATGGATGACATAGTGGTAGAGATGAAGGAGTCATGTTTATTATGGATGACATAGTGGTAGAGATGTAGAGATGGAGTCATGTATATTATGGATGACATAGTGGTAGAGATGAAGGAGTCATGTTTATTATGGATGACATAGTGGTAGAGATGTAGTGATGAAGGAGTCATGTTTATTATGGATGACATAGTGGTAGAGATGAAGGAGTCATGTTTATTATGGATGACATAGTGGTAGAGATGAAGGAGTCATGTTTATTATGGATGACATAGTGGTAGAGATGAAGGAGTCATGTTTATTATGGATGACATAGTGGTAGAGATGAAGGAGTCATGTTTATTATGGATGACATAGTGGTAGAGATGAAGGAGTCATGTTCATTATGGATGACATAGTGGTAGAGATGAAGGAGTCATGTTTATTATGGATGACATAGTGGTAGAGATGTAGAGATGAAGGAGTCATGTTTATTATGGATGACATAGTGGTAGAGATGAAGGAGTCATGTTTATTATGGATGACATAGTGGTAGATATGAAGGAGTCATGTTTAATATGGATGACATAGTGGTAGAGATGAACGAGTCATGTTCATTATGGATGACATAGTGGTAGAGATGAAGGAGTCATGTTTATTATGGATGACATAGTGGTAGAGATGAAGGAGTCATATTTATTATGGATGACATAGTGGTAGAGATGAAGGAGTCATGTATATTATGGATGACATAGTGGTAGAGATGAAGGAGTCATGTTTATTATGGATGACATAGTGGTAGAGATGAAGGAGTCATGTTTATTATGGATGACATAGTGGTAGAGATGAAGGAGTCATGTTCAATATAGATGACATAGTGGTAGAGATGAAGGAGTCATGGTTATTATGGATGACATAGTGGTAGAGATGAAGGAGTCATGTTCATTATGGATGACATAGTGGTAGATATGAAGGAGTCATGTTTATTATGGATGACATAGTGGTAGAGATGAAGGAGTCATGTTTATTATGGATGACATAGCGGTAGAGATGAAGGAGTCATGTTTATTATGGATGACATAGTGGTAGAGATGAAGGAGTCATGTTTATTATGGATGACATAGTGGTAGATATGAAGGAGTCATGTATATTATGGATGACATAGTGGTAGAGATGAAGGAGTCATGTTTATTATGGATGACATAGTGGTAGAGATGAAGGAGTCATGTTTATTATGGATGACATAGTGGTAGATATGAAGGAGTCATGTTTATTATGGATGACATAGTGGTAGAGATGAAGGAGTCATGTTTATTATGGATGACATAGTGGTAGAGATGAAGGAGTCATGTTTATTATGGATGACATAGTGGTAGAGATGAAGGAGTCATGTTTATTATGGATGACATAGTGGTAGAGATGAAGGAGTCATGTTTATTATGGATGACATAGTGGTAGAGATGAAGGAGTCATGTTTATTATGGATGACATAGATGGTAGAGATGAAGGAGTCATGTTTATTATGGATGACATAGTGGTAGAGATGAAGGAGTCATGTTTATTATGGATGACATAGTGGTAGAGATGAAGGAGTCATGGTTATTATGGATGACATAGTGGTAGAGATGAAGGAGTCATGTTTATTATGGATGACATAGTGGTAGAGATGAAGGAGTCATGTATATTATGGATGACATAGTGGTAGAGATGAGGATGAAGGAGCATCAGTGTCATTATTATGGATGACATAGTGGTAGAGATGAAGGAGTCATGGTTATTATGGATGACATAGTGGTAGAGATGAAGGAGTCATGTTTATTATGGATGACATAGTGGTAGAGATGAAGGAGTCATGGTTATTATGGATGACATAGTGGTAGAGATGAAGGAGTCATGTTTATTATGGATGACATAGTGGTAGAGATGAAGGAGTCATGGTTATTATGGATGACATAGTGGTAGAGATGAAGGAGTCATGTTTATTATGGATGACATAGTGGTAGAGATGAAGGAGTCATGGTTATTATGGATGACATAGTGGTAGAGATGAAGGAGTCATGTTTAATATGGATGACATAGCGGTAGAGATGAAGGAGTCATGGTTATTATGGATGACATAGTGGTAGAGATGAAGGAGTCATGTTTATTATGGATGACATAGTGGTAGAGATGAAGGAGTCATGGTTATTATGGATGACATAGTGGTAGATATGAAGGAGTCATGTTTATTATGGATGACATAGTGGTAGAGATGAAGGAGTCATGTTTATTATGGATGACATAGTGGTAGAGATGAAGAGATAATGAGGCAAACATGGGAGATCTTTCGAAGATTTCTCTGGATGATGACACGTGTGACATTGGCCCTCCCTGTATTCTTCGCTGCATTTAGTATGACAAGGTGAGCCCAACGTTGTGATTTCAAGTTAAATGTAAATAAATGGTATAATGAAGATAGTTCAAACCCCTTCCGTTACTTTAACAGGAGTGTGAGGAGAGATTGGTTGTGGGCCACTGCATCATTGACTGAGGCAGAGTCCTTAATGTCACCCTGGTCCTATATAGTGGTCTACTGTTGACCAGGGCTATTTGGAATAATCACTGTAATACCACAATCTGAAGTTGTTATGGGGGACCGTAAAGATAGTGCTACGATACGATTGTCACGATCGTCGTCTGGTGAAAGAGAGGAGGACCAAAACGCAGCGTGATGTGAATCCATTCTTCTATTTATTAAACGAAGAACACTTAAATGAACTATACAAACTAAATTAAATAACAAACGACCGTGACGCTAATGAAACCGAGTGCAGACATGCAACATCAACTAACATAGACAATCACCCACAATGACAAAACAGGCTACCTAAATATGGTTCCCAATCAGAGACAATGACTACCACCTGCCTCTGATTGAGAACCATATCAGGCCAAACGACAAACCCAACATAGAAACACAGAACATAGAATACCCACCCAACTCACGCCCTGACCACACTAAAACAAAGAAAATACAAAAGAACTATGGTCAGAACGTGACAACGATAGTCCTAATACATATACAGTCTCTTTACTGTTGAACGATGATGTGTGATTGTACCTCCTCTATGAGCTCTATCTCCTCTATCACCTCTATATCATATCTCCTCTATCACCTCTATATCCTATCTCCTCTATCACCTCTATATCCTATCTCCTCTATCACCTCTATATCCTATATCTCCTATATCTCCTCTATCTCCTCTATCATCTCTATCTCCTCTATCAGCTCTATCTCCTCTATCACCTCTATATCCTATCTCCTCTATCACCTCTATATCCTATATCTCCTATATCTCCTCTATCTCCTCTATCACCTCTATATCATATCTCCTATATCACCTCTATCACGTATATCACCTCTATCACCTATATCACCTCTATATCCTATATCACCTCTATCTCCTCTATCACCTCTAACATATCTACCTCCTCTATCTCCTCTATCACCTCTATATACTCTATCATCTCTATATCCTCTATCACCTCTATATACTCTATCATCTCTATCTCCTCTATCATCTCTATCATCTCTATCTCCTATATCATCTCTATCACCTCTATCATCTCTATATCCTCTATCATCTCTATCACCTCTATCATCTCTATATCCTCTATCTCCTCTATCTCCTCTATCATCTCTAGCATCACTATCACCTCTATCTCCTCTATCATCTCTGTCTCCTCTATCATCTCTATCATCTATATCACCTCTATCACCTCTATCATCTCTATATCCTCTATCATCTCTATATCCTCTATCATCTCTATATCCTCTATCTCCTCTATCATCTCTATCATCACTATCACCTCTATCTCCTCTATCTCCTCTATCATCGCTATCACCTCTATCATCTCTATCACCTCTATCACCTCTATCACCTCTATCACCTCTATCACTCTATCACTCTATCACCTCTATCACTTCTATCTCTTCTATCTCCTCTATCTCCTCTATCATCTCTATCACCTCTATCACCTCTATCATCTCTATCTCCTCTATCACCTCTACCATCTCTATCTCCTCTATCACCTCTATCATCTCTATCACCTCTATCATCTCTATCTCCTCTATCACCTTTATCATCTCTATATCCTCTACCTCTATCATCTCTATATACTCTATCATCTCTATCATCTCTATCACCTCTATCTCCTATATCATCTCTATCACCTCTATCATCTCTATATCCTCTATCATCTCTGTCACCTCTATCATCTCTATCACCTCTATCATCTCTATATCCTTTATCCTCCTCTATCACCCAGGTAACACAGACAGACATACGCCAATTTCCTGTCTCAAAGCCTCAAGGGTGCTTGTAATCATAACAATGCTGTCCGCCCGCCCGCCGCTTTTTACCCGGGGATTCATGGAGCCTCTTTACTCCAGATGTATTATCTTAATTCCGAGCAAGTATGTTCAGTAGTTATATCATCAATTTATAGCCTCTCTTGCCACCCCATTAATCCTGCAGTTAAAATGGTATAACCACATGATCTGACTCCACAGGAGCAGGAACCTGTCTCTATAGCCAACGGTGGTGGGGATGGAAGATTGTGAGCTGGTGGTTGCAGTACGGTAGTGTGTGTGTGAGTGTGTATGTGTGTTTGCGCGTATGTGTGTTGAAAGGTGTGCATGTGTGTGTACCTGCTCGTGTGTGATGGCAGGAGTGCATGTTTTAGTGAGAGTGTATGTGAGTGTGGTTCATTGTAGCATCCTCTCCTGAAACGGGTCTAAATCTTCTACTTTTATCTCCCCCTGTCCTTGTCATTGATCTAAATGTACTACACATCACATACAGTATACACCGTCATATAGACTTTAAAACCTTTACTCCTAACTGATTAATATACACCATCATGTAGACTTTAAAACCTTCAGTACTAACTGATTACTACACACCGTCATGTTGACTTTAAAACCTTTACTCCTAACTGATTAATACACACCGTCATGTAGACTTTAAAACCTTCAGTACTAACTGATTACTACACACCGTCATGTTGACTTTAAAACCTTTACTCCTAACTGATTAATACACACCGTCATGTAGACTTTAAAACCTTCAGTACTAACTGATTACTACACACCGTCATGTAGACTTTAAAACCTTCACTACTAACTGATTTACTACACACCGTCATATAGACTTTAAAACCTTCACTACTAACTGTCTCCTTGAGGGTCGTCTCAATCCTGCTCTCTGTAATTCCGTTTGTTTAACAGAATGGGCTCCAGTTTAGATCCTTGCTCAGATCGTTGTCTCTTGCTATGTAGGGGTCAATGACCAGATGCTCAGATCGTTGTCTCTTGCTATGTAGGGGTCAATGACCAGATGCTCAGATCGTTGTCTCTTGCTATGTAGGGGTCAATGACCAGATGCTCAGATCGTTGTCTCTTGCTATGTAGGGGTCAATGACCAGATGCTCAGATCGTTGTCTCTTGCTATGTAGGGGTCAATGACGAGATGCTCAGATCGTTGTCTCTTGCTATGTAGGGGTCAATGACCAGATGCTCACCCTGTAAAACAACACTGGCCTTTCATGCAATCAGGTTTATAAGTTGAAAACAAAATGTTTTTGTGTGAGGTGAGGTCTCATTTAAATAATGCTCTGGATATTTAATATTTTTGAAAGGTCCTGGGCTATCGCTATGGCAGCAAGCATCTGCACACGAACACACACACACGCAAATACAAACCAAATATGTAGTCTATATCTAAGTGATATATTTCTTGACAGTCATATATTGTTAATTGAGAGAAATTCAATGAACAGCAAAGAGACGGCCTTTTAACCACACGCTTTGACAGAACAGTGATAGGAATCGCTTGGTTGTTTCCCCCCCATCTCATCTCAAACATCTTCTTCATTTAGAGAGATGGTTTAAACACAGTCAGTAGTCTACCAGACAAAACCCATTGCTCAAACACATTCCCCACGTCCTACTACCAGATCCCAGACAGACATTTACAGCCAGTAATAAATAATGAATCATTAATGCTTGGGCAGTAATAATCTTGGTACCTAGTGTTATTGGTAGATTATAATGGACGATTCCTCTCAAAAGCCAAATCCAGTTCGCTTAGGTCCTCCATAGACCTGGGTTCAAATCAAATCAAATCAATCACATAGAATTTGGTCACATGCTTCATAAACAACAGGTGTAGACTAACAGTGAAATTGCTTACTTAGGGGTCCTTTTCCAACAATGCAGATCAGAATTGGTCAGGAGCATTCAAGACAGCTGCTATCCACTGCAGCGCCATATTTCAAATGCTATTTGAAATATTTTTGCGTTTGTTTTAGCCTAGATGGTAGGCCATTGGTTTCATTGCGTCAGACACACTCAATGAAGCCCAGTTTAGGTATTTGTAATTATTTTGAAAAGTATTTGACCCCAGGTCTGCTCCTTCAGATTTCAAGGCCCAGGAGGAAGGGCAGAAAGCCCCCAGTAGTCAGCATTAAATAACTGTCAGGGTCTCCCTGATCTGATTTTCCAAATGTTCAACTCATCAGACCCTCGCTCCAAAAGAGTGAGTTTTAATTCTGGGGGTCCGTGTGCATCACTAAACCTTCCCTGGTTAACGGAGAGAAACGGAGAGAAACGGAGGAGAGCAGATACAGGAAGAGAAAATAGTGAGTTTTAATTCTGGGGGTCCATGTGCATCACTAAACCTTCCCTGGTTAACGGAGAGAAATGGAGAGAAACGGAGAGAAACGGAGAGAAACGGAGAGAAATGGAGAGAAACGGAGGAGGGCAGGTACAGGAAGAGAAAAGAGAGAGGTGAGGTGAGACAGGAGGAGGAGTGGATGTTGGCTGTTTGGTTTAGTTGGGTTGGGATGTAATGGGGGGAGAGAAACACAAGGGAGGGGTACAGAAGGAGAAGAGTGAGACGGAAAAGTGGGGGAGAGGTTGCCGTGGCATCAGAACAGAGGGTCTGAATGGCACCTGTCAGGGGGTGATAAACGAGGCCCTCTGCCCTTCAATTCCCCCCCCTGTCACTCACACCCAGGGCATTAATCTTCATCGGGCTCTTGTCAGGTCAGACCCCACTACACACTCACACAGACACGCACGCGCACACACTCACACACACGCACACAGGCACGCACATGCGCACACTCACTCACACTCACTCACACACTATCTTCCTCAGCAGGCTGTATGTATGTGTGTGTGTGTGTGTGTGTGTGTGTGTGTGTGTGTGTGTGTGTGTGTGTGTGTGTGTGTGTGTGTGTGTGTGTGTGTGTGTGTGTGTGTGTGTGTGTGTGTGTGTGTGTGTGTGTGTGTGTGTGTGTGTGTGTGTGTGTGTGAATATGTGAGTACATTTCAGTACAGCGGGAATGGAGAAAGGGCCGGACAAGTGGGGGCATGAAGACGAGACCTCCCGACAACAACAAAAAATGGTCTCATTGTCAACGCCAGGATCTATTTGCATAATTTATTATGATTCACAAGATTCACTGAAGAACCTTCACCCCCCTGTGTGAGAGGTGAGTAGAGGAGCTGGGGCAGAGGGTGTGTGTGTGTGTGTGTGTGTGTGTGTGTGTGTGTGTGTGTGTGTGTGTGTGTGTGTGTGTGTGTGTGTGTGTGTGTGTGTGTGTGTGTGTGTGTGTGTGTGTGTGTGTGTGTGTGTGTGTGTGTGTGTGTGTGTGTGTGTGTGTGTGTGTGTGTAGTTGCGTGGTTTGAAGAGTTGCAGGGGTGTGAGTGAAGAGACAGATGGAGAGTGGGAGATGCTACCAGCCGTGTTACCACCCTTCCCCACCCTGCCCCAAACAACTCTACCCCACACCCTTCACAGGAGCCAACCAGGAGAGCCCGTCCACATCCTCACAAACCAATCAAATAGCTGGCAGTTCCATTACAGAGTAATAAAGGGACATTCATCATTCAATTAGGCATCTGTCATGGACTCACGAAGAGGGAGAAAAGTTCTAACCTGAAGCACAGCGGAAAAAGAAACAGATAGAGGAAGAGAGAGAGGGGGAAAGATAGAGAGAGAAAGAGAGAGAGCGTGGGGAAAGTGAGAGAATGAGAGAGAAAGACAGAGAGGGGAAGGAGAGAGAAAGACATTGAAAGACAGAGAGAGTGGGAGGAAGGAGAGAGAGAGACATTGAAAGACAGAGAGAGTGGGAGGAAGGAGAGAGAGAGACATTGAAAGACAGAGAGAGTGGGAGGAAGGAGAGAGAGAGACATTGAAAGACAGAGAGAGTGGGAGAAAGGAGAGAGAGATACATTGAAAGACAGAGAGAGGGGGAGGAAGGAGAGAGAGAGACATTGAAAGACAGAGAGAGTTGGAGGAAGGAGAGAGAGAGACATTGGAAGACAGAGAGAGTGGGAGGAAGGAGAGAGAGAGAGACATTGGAAGACAGAGAGAGTGGGAGGAAGGAGAGAGAGACATTGAAAGACAGAGAGAGTGGGAGGAAGGAGAGAGAGAGAGACATTGAAAGACAGAGAGAGTGGGAGTAAGGAGAGAGAGAGACATTGGAAGACAGAGAGAGTGGGAGGAAGGAGAGAGAGCGACATTGAAAGACAGAGAGAGGGGGAGGAAGGAGAGAGAGAGAAGATGCTTATGGCAGGAGAATGAAGGCGAAAGGGTCACTATATTCATAAAGCTAATTACATTGCCATTTCCTTGACAGAGTTATGACTAACATTGAGCTCTACAGTAATGAGGAGTCTGGAACAACATCTCAGAATAGGATTTGATGATTATTTGATAAAGAACAGCAGGGGACTATAACAGGAGAATGATCTAGTGTTGTATAAATACCATAACACACAGAATATTGGTAAATACAAATCAATTCAATCACTTTTTGACAACAACTCTTTTGATTTAAACAAAACTTTCCAGACACGTTTGCCCATGGGAGGACAAAAAAATAAAAATAAAAATGTCAGGAAATTATAAAACAGTTCAACAACACTGTTTGTAACATTTGAAATGATATGAATCTCAAACGTTTAACGTGTATCTCTCTCTACCCTTTGACCTTATCTCTCTCTACCCTTTGACCCTATCTCCCTTTACCCTTTGACCCTATCTCTCTCTACCCTTTGACCCTATCTCTCTCTACCCTTTGACCCTATCTCTCTCTACCCTTTGACCCTATCTCTCTCTACCCTTTGACCCTATCTCTCTCTACCCTTTGACCCTATCTCTCTCTACCCTTTGACCCTATCTCTCTCTACCCTTTGACCCTATCTCTCTCTACCCTTTGACCTTATCTCTCTCTACCCTTTGACCCTATCTCTCTCTACCCTTTGCCCCTATCTCCCTCTACCCTTTGACCTTATCTCTCTCTACCCTTTGACCTTATCTCTCTCTACCCTTTGACCCTATCTCTCTCTACCCTTTGCCCCTATCTCCCTTTACCCTTTGACCCTATCTCTCTCTACCCTTTGACCCTATCTCTCTCTACCCTTTGACCCTATATCCCTCTACCCTTTGACCTTATCTCTCTCTACCCTTTGACCCTATCTCCCTTTACCCTTTGACCCTATCTCCCTTTACCCTTTGACCCTATCTCTCTCTACCCTTTGACCCTATCTCTCTCTACCCTTTGACCCTATCTCTGTCTCTCTGTGTCCTCTATTTTCTTCTCTCTTTTCTGTTCTTTTCTCCAAATCTTGACATTCATGACCTCTGCCTCCCTGCGTTTTCATTACCCTCTGTCTGCCTAATCTCTCGCTGTTCCTCTCCCTACATCCCTCTTTTTCTCTCTCTCTCTCAGACTCTCTAGTGCCAGCTGTTATAAAACCCCTGTGGTCCTGGCCCTTCCATTCCTTCCTCCCTCCATCCCTCCCTGCCTCCCCAGTCCCTAGCTAGGAGATTGAGCTCCTGATAAATAATATATCATGATAAATGATAATTGCTACGCTTTTTGTTCCCGTTGTTTAATGAGCCCCATAAATTAGAAATGATGCAGCTGACAGTGTTTGTCGGAACAGACCAGACATAAATACGTCCTGGCAGAGAGCGAGAGACAACATTATTTTCGGGGAGTGATAACCACGGAGTAAAGTTCTCTCCTCCCGATCGACTTCCGTCTAACTGACTTTCGTCTTTGTCAGGAATTGCGTACGTAAAGTACATTCCTCTAAGGGCATTGCCGGTGTTGCCGATTGGTGTTTCCTGGTTACGGAAACTATTCCTCTTCATGTGCTCTGTTTTGTTCGTCCCTTTGATGACGCGGCCAATCTAAGGATGTGTCTGAAAACGTTGCTTGCTTCTTCCGTCCTTGTTTCCTCAAATCCTCGCCTCCAGGATCCAAGGTCCCTCCCTAGGACTTCCTCCTCCAATGACCAATGAGAGGGATAGAGGAAACAAGGAACGAGGAAGTAAAGATTTGATGTCTTGTAATGTTTTCAGACACAGCCAGAGTCTGGGGAAAAAGGAGGGTTTGAGCAAAAGTCAGATGTCAATCTGGTTTCTGATGGAACAGAACTCACCCTGACACTCATTCTTTTTTAAAGGGTGCATCACAAAAACTATTCCCCCTCTCAGTGCATCACAACAACTATTCCTCTCTTGTTTCCTTACCCCCCCCCCCCCCCCCACACACACACACACACCACACCACGCACACACCACACACACACACCATCCACATTCAAGCTTCGCAATAATGATCATCAGTCCTAATCACGATCTATAGCTGATCCACAAAGGAATGATCTGTCATATACCGGATCCTTATTCCACAGTTTGGAAAACACACACATCCAAAACACACACGCATGCAAACACACACACACACACACACACACACACACACACACACACACTGCAGAGCTGGGCTGCGGTTGGAACACCGCCATTTGAGCGTCAGCGTCACTCTGTCCCTGTCAGACATCAAACGGGGCCGTTGGCCGCCGGTCGTGCACACACACACACACACACACACACAC
>NC_092088.1:94865349-94932849 GCF_045679555.1 Salvelinus alpinus
CACTAACCCTAATTAACCCAAAAACCTAACCTTAACCCTAACCCTAGCTCCTAACCCTAAAACTAACCCTAGCTCCTAACCCTAACCTTTAACGTAATTCTAACCCTAACACTAATTCTAACCTTAACCCTAAACCCCCTAGAAACAGCATACGACCTCATGGAGAGTAACAAAATGTCCCCAGTTGGTCAAATGTTTGTTTGTTTACTATTCTTGTGGGGACTTCAGGTCCCAGGCCTAATCATATCAAGGAATTTACATTCTAAGCCACACAGAAACATTTATGTAACATTCATATTCTGTACAATTAATAATGATAGATTATATAGGATGCAATAAAATATATAGCACGCGCTCCAGCAGGTATATCTCACTAGTCACCCCCAAAGCCAATTCCTCCTTTGGCCGCCTTTCCTTCCAGTTCTCTGCTGCCAATGACTGGAACGAATTGCAAAAATCACTGAAGCTGGAGTCTTATATCTCCCTCACTAACTTTAAGCATCAGCTATCAGAGCAGCTTATAGATCATTGCACCTGTAAATAGCCCATCCAACTACCTCGTCCCCATATTGTATATTTATTTATATTTTTTGCTCCTTTGCACCCCAGTATCTCTACTTGCACATTCATCTTCTGCACATCTATCACTCCAGTGTTAATTTGCTAAATTGTAATTATTTCGCCACTACTGCCTATTTATTCCCTTACCTCCCTAATCTTTCTTCATTTGCACACACTGTATACAGACTTTTCTATTGTGTTATTGACAGTACGTTTGTTTATTCCATGTGTAACTCTGTGTTGTTGTTTTTATCACACTGCTTTGCTTTATCTTGACCAGGTCGCAGTTGTAAATGAGAACTTGTTCTCAACTGGCCTACCTGGTTATATAAAGGTGAAAAAAAAATATATATCTTATATGGTCTTACTAAGACAGGCTTAATGAATCAGACTTGTCTTACTAAGACAGACTTAATGAATCAGACTTGTCTTACTAAGACAGGCTTAATGAATCAGACTTGTCTTACTAAGACAGACTTAATGAATCAGACTTGTCTTACTAAGACTGGCTTAATGAATCAGACTTGTCTTACTAAGACAGACTTAATGAATCAGACTTGTCTTACTAAGACAGACTTAATGAATCAGACTTGTCTTACTAAGACAGGCTTAATGAATCAGACTTGTCTTACTAAGACAGACTTAATGAATCAGACTTGTCTTACTAAGACAGACTTAATGAATCAGACTTGTCTTACTAAGACTGGCTTAATGAATCAGACTTGTCTTACTAAGACTGGCTTAATGAATCAGACTTGTCTTACTAAGACTGGCTTAATGAATCAGACTTGTCTTACTAAGACAGGCTTAATGAATCAGACTTGTCTTACTAAGACTGGCTTAATGAATCAGACTTGTCTTACTAAGACAGGCTTAATGAATCAGACTTGTCTTACTAAGACTGGCTTATTAATGAATCAGACTTGTCTTACTAAGACTGGCTTATTAATGAATCAGACTTGTCTTACTAAGACATGCTTAATGAATCAGACTTGTCTTACTAAGACAGGCTTAATGAATCAGACTTGTCTTACTAAGACTGGCTTAATGAATCAGACTTGTCTTACTAAGACTGGCTTAATGAATCAGACTTGTCTTGACAATTTACACCAGTTAGCCCCTACATTTCACTGACTGACTGTTACCCATAAACGCTGACTTTCTGACTGTCAGATCTACCGTCATTTATACAGTAAAGTGTGAGGGAAATACAATGCAATGTTAGTTTACTCTTACTTCTACAATAACAGACAGTGATACAGAGATGCTGATTTGCTCCTGGTGTGTGTGTGTGTGTGTGTGTGTGTGTGTGTGTGTGTGTGTGTGTGTGTGTGTGTGTGTGTGTGTGTGTGTGTGTGTGTGTGTGTGTGTGTGTGTGTGTGTGTGTGTGTGTGTAGAGAGAGAGAGATGTTGGAGGAGCAGGGATGGGGGAGACCGATCAGGGAGGAGGATCGGAGAGAGAGGGTAGCGCCCTGGGATTCGCCGCTGACAGGAAGCAGGAATTGGAACATGGTCCCTCCTGTTGTCGCTGGAGACTCCGACGGGCCGTGTGGCGGGTGCTGCTGCGGAGAGGGACGGGGGTGTTTGCCATATGCTCAACCCTCCCGGTGTCCCAGGGAAGTCAGAGTGGAAGATGAACCCCCTTCCAATATGTTCTAAGCCCCCCCCATATGAAAATGTGACTGTAAAAGACAGACTTCTTACCCCGGCCACTTTTAGATCAAAGCCAATTAGAGCAGGGAGCAAGAGGCAGGATGGAAGAGAAAGAAAGAAGGAAGGGGAGTTATGTATGAAATACCAAAGGAAGTTGTAGTTCTACAATACGATGAGCGACTAGAGAGATGTTGTGATCGAGAAAAAGTCCTCTAATGATGACAAATATCCATTTAACGTTACCACAGTTACTAGATCTCTGGCGTCTAAAAGAGAACTGACTGTACACTACAAATACTGTAACTTCCTGCTAGCGTCCTGCTTGGTTAAACAGGGATGTGTGTTTTCCAAGCCACCTGAGACTGCCTGGTCTCCTCGGGGTCTGAGGTATAGCAGCCACAGGGTCTCTCTGACTTTATTAAATAGGATTTGGTTCATGGCTGTGGACAGGACTACATAAGAAGTGTTACAGAGTTACAGATGGATCATACAGATGGATCATACAAGCGGAAAGTGTTGAGCTCTATAATACTCACTCATTCAAAACAGAAATCGTCCAAAACCAGGGCCCTGTTGAAATACCTTTTAAATGCAACCTTCCTTCCTCCCTTTGTTGAGACATTAAAGTTTTCAAACAGGGCCTAAGAGAAGAATAAATATTAAAGGCACCTCTAAGCCCTTCCCGCCTCCCATCCCATCCTCACCTCTCCCTCTTCTTTCTCTACTCTCTGCATTAATCTTCTCTTTTCCTTCACCCTGACTCCTTTTCCCATCTTCCCTAACCTTTAATTTCTTCACATTCTCCAGAGAGTAGGTCACATGCTCCAGACCTGGCCCGTGCCATCTGGCCCACTTCCTGTCATACCTGCCCCAGGAGAGGGTGACTCTGCTGGGTAAACAGCAACTGGGACGACCACCCCCCCAGCCCACTTGAATGGAGGAGAGCTACAAAGAGAAGAGAGAGAGAGAAACACCATTGTAAATATAACCTATATTTTTCTGTTTATTTATTTTTCCTTTCATACTTCAACTATTTGCACATTGCTACAACACTGTACATAGGAAATAATATACAATTTGAAATGTTTATATTATTTTAAAACGTTTGTGAGTGTAATGTTTACTGTTCATTTACGATTGTTTACTTCCCTTGTTTTTTTCCCTTTTGTTTATTGTCTATTTCACTTGCTTTGGCATTATAAACATACGTTCCCCATGCAAATGAAGCCCTTTAAATTGAAATGAATGGAAATTGAGAGAGAGAGAGAGAGGGGGAAGGGAGAGAGAGAGAAGGAGAGAGAGAGAGAGAAGGAGAGAGAGAGGGGGAAGGGAGAGAGAGAGAAGGAGAGAGAGAGGGGGAAGGGAGAGAGAGAGAGAGAGAGAGAGACTGTCAGTACAGAAATGTATTGTTATGAACTGTAAGGAACATTGAATAATCAAATGCTTCTGGTAACCATCTGTGTTCGAGAAAAAAATTAGGTCTGATTTCATGATACTGAAAATTAGATTTTTGCAAAAGCACAAAGGAAATAGCAGAATTTTATTAGCATTAAGTAGTTAATGAACAACAATCTAAAATTACAAATCCAGACAGTTTTCTGGTAATCAACAAGTATTATACATATGAAATTATGATTTTCTTGCAGCCCGACAGACATGACTTTTTTGAATTCTAAAACACCATTAGAGAAATCCTGAGTCCATTTCCACAGCCGACCACATCAAAGACCTTCCCATATTGTCTCACACTGTCCTCCGCCTCTCTCCCCCTTCATTTTCTCCTTCCCCTCTACTCTCCTTCTCCCTGCTCAATATAAAGAAAAGATAACAAATGTAACTGGTTAAAAAGCGACTAAGGCACAGATTAATCTCAATGTGCCACCCACGGCCTAAATATTCATATAAATATACCATGACCGTTGCCACAGAACATTTTATTGGTTTTCCTCCTTCCTAAATTGGCGCGCCCCGATTGATGAATATTTTAACACATGTGCAGTCTGTGGGACATTCATCATCAGCGTGGCTAGTATGAACAGAATAAATGAGCAGTCAAGTCAGGCGGACGTAGGCTAGAGCTATGGTGTAGCTACTATCATGCTAGGCTAGAGCTATGGTGTAGCTACTATCATGCTAGGCTAGAGCTATGAGATAGCTACTATCATGCTAGGCTAGAGCTATGGTGTAGCTACTATCATGCTAGGCTAGAGTTATGATATAGCTACTATCATGCTAGGCTAGAGCTATGATATAGCTACTATCATGCTAGGCTAGAGCTATGAGATAGCTACTATCATGCTAAGCTAGAACTATGGTACGGCTACTATCATGTTAGAATAGAACTATGGTGTAGCTACTACCATGCTAAGCTAGAGCTATGGTGTAGCTACTATCATGCTAGGCTAGAGCTATGGTGTAGCTACTATCATGCTAGGCTAGAGCTATGATATAGCTACTATCATGCTAAGCTAGAGCTTTGGTGTAGCTACAATCATGCTAGGCTAGAGCTATGGTGTGGCTACTATCATGCTAAGCTAGAGCTATGATATAGCTACTATCATGCTAGGCTAGAGCTATGAGATAGCTACTATCATGCTAGGCTAGAGCTATGATATAGCTACTATCATGCTAGGCTAGAGCTATGATATAGCTACTATCATGCTAGGCTAGAACTATGGCGTAGCTACTATCATGCTAAGATAGAGCTATGATATAGCTACTATCATGCTAAGCTAGAGCTTTGGTGTAGCTACAATCATGCTAGGCTAGAGCTATGGTGTGGCTACTATCATGCTAAGCTAGAGCTATGATATAGCTACTATCATGCTAGGCTAGAGCTATGAGATAGCTACTATCATGCTAGGCTAGAGCTATGATATAGCTACTATCATGCTAGGCTAGAGCTATGATATAGCTACTATCATGCTAGGCTAGAACTATGGCGTAGCTACTATCATGCTAAGCTAGAGCTATGGTGTAGCTACTATCATGCTAGGCTAGAGCTATGGTGTAGCTACTATCATGCTAAGCTAGAGCTATGGTGGAGCTACTATCATGCTAGGCTAGAGCTATGGTGTGGCTACTATCATGCTAGGCTAGAGGTTCACCATGATCCAGCAGGTTCATGCTCTATAACATCTCCATAGTACGACCCTCCCTCACACAGGAAGCAGCACAGGTCCTAATCCAGGCAATTGTCCTGGACTACTGGACTCCCGTCTGGACTACTGCAAGTCTCTGTTGGCTGGGCTCCCCGCTCGTGACATCAAACCTCTGCAATTTATCCAAAAACGCTGCAGCCCGTCTGGTTTTCGACCTTCCAATGTTCTCCCATGTCACCCCAGTCCTCTACTGGCTTCCAGTCGAAGCTCGCATCCATTACAAGACCATGGTGCTTGCCTACGTAGCAGCAAGAGGAACTGCCCCTGCCTACCTTCAGGGTATGTTCAAACCCTACACCCAACCCAAGTCCTGCCACCTCTGGACTCTTGGCCTTCCTACCCCTAATGGGATGTCAGATCCCGCTCAGCCCAGTCCAACTCTTCTCTGTCCTTGTCACACCCTGATCTGTTTCACCTGTCTTGTGCTTGTCTCCACCCCCCACCAGGTGTTGCCCATTTCCCTCCCATTATCTCCTGTGTATTTATACATGCATTTTCTGTTTGTCTTTGTCCAGTTCGTCCGGTTTCTTGGTCTCAAGTTTTGTTTCTACTCTTCCCGGTTCAAACCTTTCTGCCTGTCCTGACCCTGAACCTGCCAGCCGTCCGGTACCTGCCTGACTCTGATCTGGATTACAAACCTCTGCCTGCCCTTGACCTGTCATTTGCCTGCCCCCTGTGTTATAATAAATATCTGAGATTCAAACTATCCACCTCCTGTGTTTGCATCTTGGTCTTATCCTGAGGCGTAGTCCTGGCACCACAACGGTGGAACAAGCTAACCCCTGAAGATAGGACTGCAGAGTCCCTGCCCATCTTCAGAAAATATCTGAAACCCTACTTTCTTCGAAGACTCTCTTAAATAACCACAAAGCACTCCACCTCGCTGATGGCTACTTTACTGAGGAGAAGTGTACTGACTATGCCTGTGATATGTGGTTGTTCTACCTAGCTAGTTACAAATTGATAAAGTGCCTAAAGCTAATAGGGAAGTGGAACAGAGAGAACAGGAGGAGAGTAGAGACTCTGGACCCTGCAGAGTTGCTAAAGGGACAATCTTATTGGCTGAAACACATTGGAACCTATCCACATACCTCCACCCTTCACCTGCATGGTTACAGGATCAGGACGTATCACCAAGGCTTTCATCCAGAGCACCAGGCTATTGGCAGCAGCAGCCTCTGTGAAATCCCTCCTCTGCTCTGTGGTGGAGTTGGCACCAAACCCACCTTTCACTTCCTTCCACATCAGAGGGTTCCGCCACATGCTAACTGTCACACATGAAGCACTGCTAGCCCAAAGGGGGGTCTGCTGGCTCATATGGGAATATGGAGAAGGGCTGGGGTGGGGAGGTTGCCAGATATAAAAACATGGAGAGATACTGTCACACACACACATGCACACACGCATAAACGCATGCACACACACACAGAAAATCTAAAACAGCTCCTCAGAGAGTATGGTGATTCATCCGGATGCCTGTTCTGTTCTGCATCGCGCTCCAGAGGGACCCTGGTGGTGCTCCACTACCGGCTCATGTGGCGCCCAGCCTAGAGTGCACCAGAGCTGGGACCAGCGCTGGAGAAGAGACCCCTTCTCTCCTCTCCTCTGTTCCTCCTGGATCTCCTCCCGTCCCTTTTTTCTTGCTCGTTTTCATAACCACCAGCAGCTGTTGGAGCAATTAGCCATGAACTGTACTTTACTACAATACCCCCATCCTCAGCCTCATCACAATTAGCTCCCTAATGGGGTCTAAACAACCAAGGAGAAACAAATAAATAAAGGAGGCAGTATGTGTGCGCCTGAGTGCGGGCGGGCGGGCATGTGTGGCAGAGAGAAGGTACGGTGGCGCGGTGCATCGGTGCTGCAATGGGGAAGGTAGTGGGGGGATCTGGTGCAGGCAGTCGGGGGATCTGGGGCAGGCAGTGGGGGGATCTGGGGCAGGTAGTGGGGGGATCTGGGGCAGGTAGTGGGGGGATCTGGGGCAGACAGTGGGGGGATCTGGGGAAGGCAGTGGGGGATCTGGGGCAGGCAGTGGGGGGATCTGGGGAAGGCAGCAGGGGGCTGTGGCTAGGCAGTGGGGTGATCTGGGGAAGGCAGTGGGGGGATCTGGGGAAGGCAGTGGGGGGATCTGGGGCAGACAGTAGGGGGATCTGGGGCAGGTAGTGGGGGGATCTGGGGCAGACAGTGGGGGGATCTGGGGAAGGCAGTGGGGGGCTGTGGCTAAGCAGTGGGGGGATCTGGGGCAGGCAGTGGGGGATCTGGGGCAGGCAGTGGGGGATCTATGAAAGGCAGTGGGGGGATCTGGGTCAGGCAGTGGGGGGATCTGGGGAAGGCAGTGGGGGGATCTGGGGCAGGCAGTGGGGGGATCTGGGGCAGACAGTGGGGGGATCTGGGGCAGGCAGTGGGGGATCTATGAAAGGCAGTGGGGGATCTTTGGGCAGGCAGTGGGGAATCTGGGGCAGGCAGTGGGGGATCTTTGGGCAGGCAGTGGGGAATCTGGGGCAGGCAGTGGGGGATCTATGAAAGGCAGTGGGGGGATCTGGGGCAGGCAGTGGGGGATCTGGGGAAGGCAGTGGGGGGATCTGGGGCAGGCAGTGGGGGATCTATGAAAGGCAGTGGGGGATCTTTGGGCAGGCAGTGGGGAATCTGGGGCAGGCAGTGGGGGATCTATGAAAGGCAGTGGGGGGATCTGGGGCAGGCAGTGGGGGATCTGGGGCAGGCAGTAGGGAGGGATCTAGAGCAGGCAGTGGGGGATCTGGGGCAGGCAGTAGGGAGGGATCTGGGGCAGGCAGTAGGGAGGGATCTGGGGAAGGCAGTAGGGAGGGATCTAGAGCAGGCAGTGGGGGATCTGGGGCAGGCAGTAGGGAGGGATCTGGGGCAGGCAGTAGGGAGGGATCTGGGGAAGGCAGTAGGGAGGGATCTAGAGCAGGCAGTGGGGGATCTGGGGCAGGCAGTAGGGAGGGATCTGGGGCAGGCAGTAGGGAGGGATCTGGGGAAGGCAGTAGGGAGGGATCTAGAGCAGGCAGTGGGGGATCTGGGGCAGGCAGTAGGGAGGGATCTGGGGCAGGCAGTAGGGAGGGATCTGGGGCAGGCAGTGGGGGATCTGGGGCAGGCAGTAGGGAGGGATCTGGGGCAGGCAGTAGGGAGGGATCTGGGGCAGGCAGTAGGGAGGGATCTGGGGCAGGCAGTAGGGAGGGATCTAGAGCAGGCAGTGGGGGATCTGGGGCAGGCAGTAGGGAGGGATCTGGGGCAGGCAGTAGGGAGGGATCTGGGGCAGGCAGTAGGGAGGGATCTGGGGAAGGCAGTAGGGAGGGATCTGGGGAAGGCAGTAGGGAGGGATCTGGGGCAGGCAGTAGGGAGGGATCTGGGGCAGGCAGTAGGGAGGGATCTGGGGAAGGCAGTGTGTTCTCTCTTCCTTCTCCTCCTATGCAGCCTTTGGCAGTCTGCCGATCGGAAGAAGAGAACGAGAAAAGAAGGAGGAGGAGGGGGATGAAGAGGAGGAGGGGAGGAGGAGGGGGAAGAGGACGAAGTGGAGAAGGAGGAGGAGGACGAGGGGGAAGAGCATGGGGAGGAGGGGGAGGAAAAGGAGGAGGGAGACATAGTGGAGAAGGATGAGGAGGAGGAGGAGGAGGAGGAGGAGGAGGAGGAGGAGGAGGAGGCAGTCACTGCATGGCAGGCGGTGAGACAGTGGGTTGTTTGACATCTCATATTCAAATTGAAAGTGACATATCTGTGGTCTTTACGCCGTCGTCTAACTATCAGTTCTGTGAAATGCTAACATTTGGTGTGACGGGGTGTTACTGTGACTTTTAGACAGGGCTCTAGACGGTGCCTACGGGCTCCTTTCTGTGTGGGAGAGGGATATGACACACAGACACACACACACACACACAGACACACACACACACACACACACATATGTACATACGCACAGACACACACACAAACACACACACACACACACACATATGTACATACGCACAGACACACACATGAACACACACACATACACATGCACAGACACACACAAACACACACACATACATGCAGACATGAAACATAACATATGGTTGATTACTTTACTACAACTACATCAGTTCATTAGTGTGACCTGCTTCAGCAGTCACGTTCTGGTCTTATTCATTAGTGTGACCTGCTTCAGCAGTCACGTTCTGGTCTTATTCATTAGTGTGACCTGCTTCAGCAGTCACGTTCTGGTCTTATTCATTAGTGTGACCTGCTTCAGCAGTCACGTTCTGGTCTTATTCATTACTGTGACCTGCTTCAGCAGTCACGTTCTGGTCTTATTCATTAGTGTGACCAGCTTCAGCAGTCACGTTCTGGTCTTATTCATTACTGTGACCTGCTTCAGCAGTCACGTTCTGGTCTTATTCATTACTGTGACCTGCTTCAGCAGTCACGTTCTGGTCTTATTCATTAGTGTGACCTGCTTCAGCAGTCACGTTCTGGTCTTATTCATTAGTGTGACCTGCTTCAGCAGTCATGTTCTGGTCTTTGACTTATTCATTACTGTGACTTGATTTAGCAGTCACACTCTCAATCTTTCATTCATATCTTCTGTTTTAGGTGTGCTTGCTGAAAGAACAACTACTCAAACCTGAAATACTTTTTTATTAACCTTTGCCTTCTGCTGACATTTGTAGCGCTAAACCCATAAAAACAAAACAACTTTAAAACATGCATGCTGACCAAAAGTATTTTTATGGTAGTGGAAGAAGTTTAGAAGTTTGAATTGTTAGAAGTTAGTGTTGAAAATTTGAGGTTAGCGTCGTAGTAGAAGTTGTCACAACCTGATCTGTTTTACCTGTCTTGTGCTTGTCTCCACCCCCCATCCGGTCTCTCCCATTTTTTCCATTATCTCCTGTTTATTTATACCTGCGTTTTCCGTTTGTCTGTTGCCAGTTCATCTTGTCTTGTCAGGTCAGGTCGTACCAGCGTGTTTCCCGTTATCCTGTTCTCAAGATTTTGTTTCTTCCCGGTTCAAACCTTTCTGCTTGTCCTGACCCTGAGCCCGCCTGCCTTCCTGTACCTGCCTGTCTCTAACCTGGATTTCAAACCTCTGCCAGCCCACAACTTGCCCCTTGTGTTAAAACAAATGTCTAAGCGTTGAACTATCTGCCTCCTGTGTCTGCATCTGGGTCTTATCCTGAGTCGTGATAAAAAGAACTGGCCATGACTGCACAGAAGACTCGGACCAGCTACGCAACGCTGTCTCCTTCCAAAGAGCCGCCATCGGAAGACAGGAGGAGTTAATTCAAATCTAATAGAAGGACTCCAGACCTGGGTGGAACGCCACGGAAGCAAAGCTTCACTGCATTGCTGGAGCAATTCCGCAGATAATCTACTAGGCAGCAAATCACAACGGTAACCTGCCAGACTCTCAGTAATCCCGCTACCAGCGACACTTCTCCCCAGCCTACCCCGGCTTCCCGAGAACCCCGCTTACCTCCTCCGGAGCCCTATGCTGGAGATCCAGGAACCTCCCAGTGCTCCCTTATAGCGTACCTGATAATGCTGATAGCGTACCTGATAATGCTGATGTCCGGGAGGGCTCTTGCCTGAGCTACTGCGGTGTCAGAGCAACAATCCTCGTTTGCCTCAGTCTGGAGGAGTTTGTGGTGGAGGTTAGAAAGGAGTTTGATTCTCCGTTGTCCTGGAGAGAGGCTGCTCGGAAGCTATTTCAACTGCGTCAAGACTCCCGTAGTGTAGCAGACTATGCGGTAGATTTTCACACTTTGGCCGCCGAGAGTGCCTGGAACCCTGGAATCCCTGTAAAACACGTTCCTTCATGGATTATCGGAGGTGGTTAAAGATGAGCTCGCAGCCTGGGAGTTTCCCATGGACCTTGACTCTCTCATAGCCTTGACCATACGGCTCGCTGGGCATCTACGGGAATGTAGGAGGGAGAGGAGGTCTGTTCCCGGTCACACTTGCTCGTCCACAGTTCCCACCTCGCCTCCCGATTAATCCCGTAAGTTCCTGGCGTCTACATCACAGGGAGAATCCGATGTCACCCGAGTTTCCTCTGGAATCACTGAGGGCTATCGACTTGCCTCCTCATGTGCCCGTGGTGTTGGTTTTCATGGCTCCAGAGGCACAATGCCCTGATCGACTGGGCTACTGGTTCTATCATGGGTTGGAGCCCATTCTGCTATGTGCAATATCTGTCGGCGCAGCCTGCCCCGGATCTCTCTGCCATCCCTGCGGATTATCAGGACCTCCTGGAGGTTTTCAACAAGGCCCGGACCACATCTCTTCCTCCACATCGACCCTACGACTGCGCTATCGACCTTCTCCCGGGCACAGCACCGCCTCGAGGGCGGATTTCTTCCCTGTCGGGTCTGGAGACCAAGATGATGGAAGGGTACATTGAGGACTCTCTTGCTGCAGGGTTGTCCATCTGCTTCCGTCCCGGTGCAGGGTTCTTCTTTGTGGAGAAGAAGGACAAACCCCTGCGCCCGTGTATTGACTACTGGAGCATTAATGACGGTAAAGTTAAAAAACGTTACCCGCTACCACTCTGAGCCCAGGTCAGAAATGTACTCCGTGACATGTTGAACCGGTTCGTGTTCGTCTACCTTCGACGACGTTCTTTTCCCGTTCAGCTGAAGAGCTCGTCCTCCACGTCCGACAGGGCCTGCAGCGTCTTTTGTAGAACCAGCTCTTTGTGAAAGCAGAGAAATGTGAATTCCATCGCTCCACAATCTCCTTCCTAGGATACGTCATCTCTGCAGGTGTAACGGCTTTCGTCGTTGGAAGGAGAGGAGGACCAAAGTGCAGCGTGGTATGTATCCATAATTTATTAGAGTACTTCTTCGAACAAAACAATAAACAAACGAAAACCAACGAAGCTACAGTCCTGAACGAGAGAACATAAAACACATGAACGCACAAACAGGAACAATCACCCACAAACAAACAGTGAAAACAGGCTACCTTAATATGGTTCCCAATCAGAGACAATGACAAACACCGGCCTCTGATTGAGAACCATACTAGGCCAAACAACAAACCCAACATAGAAACACAAAACATAGATTGCCCACCCAGCTCACGTCCTGACCAACTAAACAAAGACTAAACAAAGGAAATAAGGTCAGGAACGTGACAGCAGGAAATATTCAGATGGATTCTGACAAAGTGATTGGCCTCAAACAATATCCAGATTGTAGCTGCAATGTTTCCTGGGGTTTGCTAATTTCTACCTCCATATTGACTGTATCGTATTGTGAATAGTACTGGGACAGGAGCCTTTAGTGGGACAGTAGCCTTTAGTGGGACAGTAACAGTAGACGTCGTGATTCACATGGCTAATAGCTGGCTTGAGCACCTGGGGAGAGGACAGGGCAGGATAGGTCAATCACTCATTTGATTAATCAATCAACTTCCTCAGCAAGACCACTCTTGATATTCAACTTCTTCTACTACTTTAAGGTTAACTGCTGTACTACTGCTACTACTACTACTACTACTAAACACTACTAATTCAATCAGTCAATCAGGGATTAAAGGTCACTTAATGTTCTTTTCTCATATCCCCTGAATGAACTTGCATTCAATTCTATGTGAAAGCATCTATCAACAACAGGGCTCATAAAGCGACTTAGTAACTGCTTCAGAATCAGTTCTGAGGGTTTTCAAATCAAGTAGTGACTGTAATAGTAGTAGTAGTAGCAGTAGTGGTATTAGCAGTAGTAGTAGTGGTATTAGTAGTGTTTAGTAGTAGTAGTAGTAGTAGTGGTATTAGTAGTGTTTAGTAGTAGTAGTAGTAGTAGTAGCACAGTAGTTATTCTTATAGTAGTAGTAGTAGTAGTAGTGGTGGTATTAGTAGTAGTAGTAGTGGTATTAGTAGTATTTAGTAGTGGTAGTAGCAGTAGCGCAGTAGTTAACCTTATAGTAGTAGTAGTAGTAGTAGTAGTAGTGGTGGTATTAGTAGTAGTAGTAGTGGTATTAGTAGTGTTTAGTAGTAGTAGTAGTAGCAGTAGCACAGTAGTTAACCTTATAGTAGTAGTAGTAGTAGTAGTAGTAGTGGTGGTATTAGTAGTAGTAGTAGTGGTATTAGTAGTGTTTAGTAGTAGTAGTAGCAGTAGCACAGTAGTTAACCTTGAACGACAACCACACCAGGACACAGTGTCCTTAGCTGTCACAACCCTCTGTGATTCGGTTTGCTCTGCTCTCAGCTGTGCAACATATGTCATTGTTTTTCATGCCAGAAGTGTCCGTTTATCCTCTCTCTGCTCACTATTGTTTACACCATTGTTCCATAATGTTACAGTATTAGCTAAACCTGTTCACTGTACCAGTAGTATGCAAACATTTGGTGGCCATGAGAGAAAACAAAATGTTGTGAGTCTGGTAAAATAATCTGTGGTATTGTGTGTAGACTATGGTAATTTTTTTAATAGTTAGCTAGGGTTTAAAGGTGATGTATCTAGCTGTCTCATTCTCACGAAATTTGACAACAAAAATGTCAACTGCCATCTTTCGGCCTCCTGAGTGGCGCAGCGGTCTAAGGCACTGCAGTGCTTGAGGCGTCACTACAGATCCGGGTTCAATCTCGGGCTGTGATGCAGCCGGCCACGACCGGGTGATCCATGAGGCAATGTACAATTGGACCAGCGTCTTCCGGGTTAGGGGAGGGTTTGGCCGTACGGGATGTCCTTGTCCCATCACGCACTAGCGACTCCTGTGGGACACGGTCGCCAGTTGTACAGTGTTTCCTCCGACACATTGGTGCGGCTGGCTTTCGGGTTAAGCAAGCAGTGTGTCAAGAAGCAGTGCGGCTTGGCGGGGTCATGTTTCGGGGGATGCATGGCTCTCGACCTTCGTACGGGAGTTGCAGCGATCGGACAAGACTGTAACTACCAATTGCATATCACGAAATTGGGGAGAAAAAGGGGTCAAAAATAATATATATATATATATATATATAAATATATATATATATATACAATACCATTCAGAACTGTGGGGTCACTTAGAAATGTCCTTGTTTTTGAAATAAAAGCACATTCTTTTGTACATTGAAATATCATCAAATTTATCACAAATACAGTGTAGACATTGTTAATGTTGTAAATGACTATTATAGCTGGAAACAGCAGATTTTTAATGGAATATCCACATAGGTGTACAGAGGCCCATTATCAGCAACTTATCAGCAACTATCAGCAACTATCACTGTTCCAATGGCACGTTGTGTTCGCTAATCCATGTTTATCATTTAAAAGGCTAATTGATCAAAATGGCCAGAAACAAAGAACTTTCTTCTGAAACTCGTTAGTATATTCTTGTTCTGAGAAATGAAGGCTATTCCATGCGAGAAATCGCCAAGAAACTGAAGATCTCGTACAACGCTGTGTACTACTCCCTTCACAGAACAGCGCAAACTGGCCCTAACCAGAATAGAAAGAGGAGTGGGAGGCCACGGTGCACAAATGAGCAAAAGGACAAGTACATTAGAGTGTCTAGTTTGAGAAACAGACGCCTCACAAGTCCTCAGCTGGCAGCTTCATTAAATAGTACCCGCAAAACACCAGTTTCAACTTCAACAGTGAAGAGGCGACTCCGGGATGCTGGCCTTCTAGGCAGAGTTGTAAAGAAATAGACATATCTCAGACTGGCCAATAAAAAGAAAATAATAAGATGGGCAAAAGAACACAGACACTGGACAGAGGAACTCTACCTAGAAGGCCAGCATCCCGGAGTCACCTCTACACTGTTGACGTTTTTTTTTACCCCTTTTTCTCCCCAATTTGGTGATATCCAATTGTTAGTTACGGTCTTGTCCGATCGCTGCAACTCCCGTACGAAGGTCGAGAGACAATATTATAATAATAATAATAAATAAGATCATCTTTAACGAGATGTCCTCTTGGATCACTGAGATTAGGATATGTACCTATCTATTTCATAATAATAATTATGTTTTTTGATTAGATATAATGCATTTTACCACAATTTACACAAACATGATCATTACAGCAACAGTCCAAAAAAGTTATAAAACAAATCAATGTAATATTTGTAAACATTTCTCCCCTACTGAAAATGCCTGAGTTAAACATAACACTTAAATTTATTATTAACATTTACTTATTCAATTAGTATAAAATTAAATCTGACTTTTTCCCAATTTGAGCTTTTTAGCTGTTTCGGTAATGAGAAGACCAAGTGGGTTAAAGGCAGTGTATAAGAATGAGAACCTCATTCTGAAGGCATAGAAGTAAATACATTAAATTAACTTCCTGTAGATGATGCATTATGGGTGAATATATATCTATTTTTTTAACTGATTGGAGTTTTTGCAGCAACTTGAAAAATTGTCACGTAATGTCCACAGATACTGTGTTCGTAGGTAATAAATATTATAGTATAATGTAAACATCAAACTAGTATACCATTTTTTATGATTCATGGACAAACTACAGCAACATATCAAATCAGTTAGTAAAATGTTATAAAATGAAAATCCGGACACATTTCGATAATGAGAATGTACAAAATGCAGGCAAAAATGCAAAATGTATTTCAAATAAGACACTGCTAAAAACGAGACATCTTAGTACTCAGAATGATAGTGCATTTTTGCAGATGCATCATGGTTTTGTAACTCAATTTGCTACAGACATTGTTTACAACTGGTTTCATGAGAATCA
This sequence comes from Salvelinus alpinus, assembly GCF_045679555.1. Lineage (NCBI taxonomy): Eukaryota > Metazoa > Chordata > Actinopteri > Salmoniformes > Salmonidae > Salvelinus > Salvelinus alpinus. Next base: position 94,881,404 of record NC_092088.1, read on the forward strand.
CCCAGCAGTCTAATTTGTATCTGTTCAATGCGTCAATAGATTTCATATTTCATCAACTATATTGGATAAACAGCTGTGCAGATTCCTGGTTCAAACCATCCCAAGATGATGACCCTGAAGACGAGACAAAGTGCATGACAAGGTGGCCCAGAGGAAGCCAGCTGTTCTCAACCCCTACATTGCCCCATTCTTCAAAGAGCTCACTGAGTGAAGAACACCTGATGCTGTACTGAATTCTTCCTCCTGGATGCTCTCCTGTCCCATTGTGTGTTTCACTGCCTCTGAACCCCCTTACTCTTGCCCCTGATCATAGCTTTAGGATTGTACCCAATCCCAATTTTAACTCCATCTCCCTCTCTCACCCCCACACCCCACACACAATAACGTTTTTACATTAGTGTTGTAATGATGCTCTTATTTGTTTAAATATGTGTTAATTGTTTTTACTTATATTGTCAATTCTGTTGATAATTTTGTTGTTAATTGTGTTACCAATTTGAATTAATGTATTTTATGTACATGTCACGCCCTGACCATAGTTTGCTTTGTATGTTTCTATGTTTTGTTTGGTCAGGGTGTGATCTGAGTGGGCATTCTATGTTGTATGTCTAGTTTGTCTATTTCTATGTGTTTGGCCTGATAAGGTTCTCAATCAGAGGCAGGTGTTTGTCGTTGTCTCTGATTGGGAGCCATATTTAGGTAGCCTGTTTTGTCATTGTGGGTTGTGGGTGATTGTCTATGTGTAGTGTTTTGTGTCAGCACTATTATTCGGTAGCTTCACGTTCGTTGTTTGTTATTTTTGTTTAGTTCGTTCAGTGTTCTCTTTTCTAAATAAATTCAAAATGAACACTTACCACGCTGCATATTGGTCCTCCGATCCGTCCAACTACTCCTCCTCAGACGAGGAGTAAGACGAACGTGACAGTACAAATGTATTGTTTTTATTGCATTTAGATTTCAGGGAGAATTTCCCTGTAAATTCACAGCATTTTACTGCCACTAGAGTTACCAGCTTCATACTGTAATTTTGCTTTACAGCAGAGATGCTGTAATATATTTTACATCTCTGCTGTAAGCAAAATTACAGTATTAACTCTGGTGCCAGTATAATCCTGCACATTTACAGGGAAAAGTTTTACAGTATAATAATAGTCTTTGATTTATAGTAACCCTGTAGAATACTTTTACACTGTTTCATGCTATTTTACTCATTTTCTCACCAACACTTACAACAATAGATCAATATAGCTCACTGGATCCACCACTGTGAATGGGCTAAGACACGTCACGCCAACAGAACTACCTTAAAAGACTGAGTAAACGTGGTGAACAAAATAAGTACAATTTAAAAAGGCTTAATCTTGGCACACTGATCCCTTTAACGGGATCATTTTCGTAAACAACCGCTGAATTGCAGAGCGCCAAATTAAAAAAAAATACCAAAAAATATTTATTTTCATGAAATCACAAGTGAAATATACCAAAACACAGCTTAGCTTGTTGTTAATCAACCTATCGTGTCAGATTTTGAAAATATGCTTTACAGTGAAAGCAATCCAAGCGTTTGTGAGTTTATCGATCACTAGACAAAACATTACGAACAGCTAGCAGCAATGTAGATTGGTCACGAAAGTCCGAAAAGCAATCAAATTAATCGCTTACCTTTGATGATCTTCTGATGTGTGCACTCACGAGACTCCCAGTTACACAATAAATGTTCCTTTTGTTCGATAAATATTATTTTTATATCCAAAAACATCCATTTGGTTGGTGCGTTATGTTCAGAAAACAACAGGATCCAGCAGTCATTAAAGGAAGACGAAAATTCCAAATAGTATCCGTAAAGTTCGTAGAAACATGTCAAACGTTTTTTATAATCAATCCTCAGGTTGTTTTTAACATAACTAATCGATAATATTTCAACCGGACGGTAAACTATCAATACTAGAGATAAAGTAAATGTCGAGCAACAACTTTCGTGCGCATGAACTAATCAAAGGACACCTGGCCATCCACTGACACGTTTTGATAAATCTCGCTCATTTTTCAGAATAAAAGCTTGAAACTATGTCTAAAGCCTGTTAACAACCTGTGGAAGCCATTGGAAAAGGAATCTGGTTGATATCCCTTTAAATGGAGGATAGGCAGACAATGGAACAGGGATTTTTCAAAATAAGAGCCACTTCCGGGTTGGAATTCCTGTAACGGCTGTCGTAGTCGTTCTCCTCCTCAGACGAGGAGGAGCATGGATCAGACCAAGATGCAGAGTAGTTAGTGTTAATCTTTAATGAAAATCAACAAAACACTTCAAAATACAAAACCAACAAACGTGACAAACCCGAAACAGTCCTGTGTGGCCCAAACACAGTCACAGGAACAAACACCCACAAAACACAAGTGAAACCCAGGCTGCCTAAGTATGATTCTCAATCAGGGACAACGATTGACAGCTGTCTCTGATTGAGAATCATACCAGGCCGAACACCAAATCCCAACATAGAAAATCAACCATAGACCAACCCACCCAACTCACGCCCTGACCAACTAAAATAAATACAAGACAAAGGAAAACAGGTCAGGAACGTGACAATTCCTCAGGTTTTTGCCTGCAAAATCAGTTCTGTTATACTCACAGACAATATTTTATCAGTTTTGGAAACTTCCGAGTGTTTTCTATCCTAATCTGTCAATTATATGTATATTCTAGCATCTGGGGCCTGTTGCACAAAAGTAGAATTAAGACATCCGGGATAAATGACTCAGCTGAGCTCAATGAAGCCAAAACATGTGCGTCCAGGCTTAATTGGTTGCACAAAGACCAAGCCAGGATGAGCAGACACGGATTCATTAAGCCAGGTGAAACCAATCCTGGATAGGTGCGCGCTCACGGCTCACTCAAATAGACCCCGCCACAGATCACAGATTAACTGATTTACCATGGCAACTAGAGCCGCGTACTTTTCCCCGTCGGAAGCACAAATCCTCATGGAGGCATACGAGGAGGTAAAAGATATAATTAAGAAGAAAGGCAACACCGCCACAGTGATAAAGCAAAGAGAAAAAGCGTGGCAAAGTATTGCAGACCGCCTGAATGCGTAAGTAGTGCACAATTACACACTCACCGCTCCGCTGAAACATCACAATTACAATTCAAATATTTAATTCACATCTCCAAAAATGCAGTTGTACTGTAATTATGAAACGGTTAAATTTTTAATTGAAATGCACTGCAGATATGAGTGAAATTGTGTAAAGTAACTCCATCACACTGTATAAAGCTATGATACATTTTTTGATATTGTCCATTGACGAACACTCTGCATTGCCAGTGATGTGCATTGATTGGTGTAATATTCCTCATCTTATGATTTCAGATGGTCTGCAATGCTGACTGTGTGATCAGCAATGTTGTGGCAAAATGGCCTGGCTCAGTCCATGACTCCAGAATCTTTCGGGCCTCTGAAATCTATCAGTGCCTATCACAAGGTAAGCCACACAACCCCTATTTATAACCATCATGGCTGTGTCAAGAATATCACTGTGTTTATGAGGTAGTAATGATGAGATTTTGTGTTGACAGGTGAATTCTCTGGTGTGTTGCTGGGAGACAGGGGGTATGGCTGCCAGCCTTTTCTCCTGACACCTTTCACAGACCCCCAGGAAGCACAGCAGGCCTACAACCATGCCCATGCCAGGACCAGGGCCAGAGTTGAAATGACCTTTGGCCTCCTGAAGGCACGCTTTCACTGCCTTCACAAATTAAGGGTCAGCCCTGTTAGGGCATGTGATATTACTGTGGCTTGTGCTGTCCTCCACAATGTGGCCTGCCTGAGGAAGGAGAGGGCCCCCAGAGTGCCACCAGCCATGGACTGGGACAATCCGGCAATCTTCCCTGATGACGACAGTGGTCGGCTGCTGAGGGACCAATATGTGTTGAATTATTTTAGTTAGTATGTGTGCTTTCAATTTTGGTTAAATATGTCCTGCGGTGGCAGAGGAATTTGGGTTTTTTTGGGTTCGTTTTTTGACGAATTTGGCCTCTTATGATGTTTGTGCGGTATACTGTGTGTAATACAAGGCTGCAGGGAGGCTACTGCATCCATTCATTTGTCTGTTCAGTTGATGTGTATGGATTTGTCCTGCATTTATTTTAGTGTGCAGACATGCAGGGTGTGTTATATACAGACCTTTGAATGTGTATGTATCATTTTGTATAATATGCTTGGATTCTGTGCTTTCCATCTTGTAGAGTCACTGTGACTTCAGTTTCGAAAGGAGCTGATGGTTTACCTGCTTTGTTTTGTCCTTATTCAATAAAGGAACATAATGTTACACATTGTGTTTTTATATTCATATGGAATGTGTATTTGTTTATATGACAGAGTACTAGGGCCACACTGAAGAAAAAGGATAAAGTCATAAATTTATGAGGCTGGTTCTTTCTGCAGAAAAGCTACATATTGTTTTTACAGTTTTGATACTTATGACAATGTGATACTTAATATTCTGGCACATCAGCATGTCTTTGTTTATGAAACCATACTGAAGTACAATTTCACGAAATGCCCCACATCTGTCATTTTAACAACTGTCCTCCTTTAAAACAACTGGTTACAATATTATGACTTGTGTTTTTTTCCCCTCTGTGGCCCTAATATTCTATCATTTTATGTATAGCCTTATAGTCTATGGGAAACTGTAAATTATCTAATGATAGCAACATCATCTAAAAATCATTTTTTATCCAAAATCATTGAAATTAATGATCACAAACGTTTAAATAATAACAGTGGGTCTAGTTATATGTGATAACAATGTATAGTGAGCAGTGAAATAACTATTGGTTTCCATTTGTGGTGACTGCTGACTGACATTAGGGATGAGATTAAATAGATCCTGGAATTTAGCCTGGTCTGGAGCAGGCTAGCTCCACAGAATAAATCTCCATGGTAATTTATACCATAACATATCCTCCTGCCCCCTATCCATCTTTAGTGCAACCGGATTACGGATCAATTGAGCCAGGATCACCAAGATATCCTGGCTTAATCCCTTATCCTAGTTTTGTGCAACAGGCCCCTGGGCCTGAGAAATAGACCGTTTACATTGGGAACGTTATTTTTCCAAACAAAAAAATTCTGCCTCCTAGCGTCAAAGAAGTTTTAAGCCTTAGAGATATCAATCAGTCAATGTATGGATTCTGTGAGGATAGATGGGGGGTGGTTGTTTCCATCCAATCAAAGACTTGGTTCCAATCATAATACAGACTGCTGGCTCACGTTTCGTTTCACATCACTTGATACGTGAAGTGTAACAGAATGTGAACTATTGCACGACCAGGCTGGTCCAAGCAGGCTATTTCAAACATGACACATGATATGTTCTACCCTCAGAATTACGTATGAGTGAAGTGAAGGGACGAGCTACCCTGTTGCATAAACAAGCACACACCGCTAAGCGCAGGGAAAACAAACTGCTCATAGGGAGAGGTATAAGGACAGTGGAACAGGCAGAGGGGAGGTATTCGGTAAGTGGAACAGGCAGAGGGGAGGTATTCGGTAAGTGTTGTGGCATTTACCAGGTAAGGGGGTGTCGCCAGAGGGAGTAATGGTCTGGTGACAACATGACATGACCTTTGACCTTCCGCGACAACAAACGCTGTCAGGGCAAGAACAACTTGTTTTTTCCTTGAGGATGGAGCGTCTCAGAAACAGCTACTTTAAAACAACCAGCCCCTGCACATTCTATTCGCTGCCAAACGTCTGTAGTCAAAATGAGCAGCTTGGGCCTATGAAAAATTAAAGATTTTAAACAGATTTGGGTCAGAGAAACAAAAGTCCTGGCAGAGAAAATAAAAGTCCTGGCGTGGAGATCTTTGTACATTTCTTTCTCTCCTTTTCTTTGTGTTTTCACTTTCTAAGAACTTTTCTAGAAACTATGGAATCTGCAGTTGAGAAACAACACTGTGTGGAACTTATTGCCCTTGAGCGAAGTGGCCACACAGCTGTAGTAGAGGGAAATACTCTGCATGTCTGGGGAGGCTACATGGTAAGCCTCAAACATGATTTGTAAATTCCCTTCCTGCAATTATCTTGAAAGCATTCCTAATTGATGGTGTTGTTTTGAATTGATGTTTAGCATTCACATATACTGTATAACATACATGCTGCTGAGAGACTGTATTCACATATACTGTATAACATACATGCTGCTGAGAGACTGTATTCATGTTGTTTCACTAGTAATGGAGGAACCTTTTTTTTGTTCTGCAGTCAACCGCTGAGAGGGAAGTTTTCCTACCCAGCGATGAAATCTGGTTGTATGACTTAGAAAGAGGTGTATGGTAAGAATATCAATGTAATTCTAACATGGTGTTTGTGCATATGGGCTGTATATAACACATTGTAAAGAATATGAATGGAGAAATAATTTGGGATTAACACTGTATCTGGATATTCCATCTGTAGATGCTCTACACAATACCAGTAACATTTCAAATAACTATCTACGAACCCTAACCCTAACCTTTATCCTAACTCTAGCCCAAACCCTAACTTTTATCCTAACCCTAGCCCAAACCCTAACCTTTATCCTAACCTTTATCATAACTCTAGCCCAAACCCTAACCTTTATCCTAACCTTTATCCTAACTCTAGCCCAAACCCTAACCTTTATCCTAACCCTAGCCCAAACCCTAACCTTTATCCTAACCTTTATCCTAACTCTAGCCCAAACCCTAACCTTTATCCTAACCTTTATCCTAACTCTAGCCCAAACCCTAACCTTTATTCTAACTCTAGCCCAAACCCTAACCTTAATCCTAACCTGTATCCTAACCCTAGCCCAAACCCTAACTCTAGTCCAAAGCCTAACCTTTATCCTAACCCTAACCCTAACCTTTATCCTAACCCTAACCCTAGCCCAAACCCTAACCCTAACTCTAGCCCAAACCCTAACCTGTATCCTAACCCTAGCCCAAACCCTAACCCTAACTCTAGCCCAAACCCTAACCTTTATCCTAACCCTAACTCTAGCCCAAACCCTAACCTTTATCCTAACCCTAGCCCAAACCCTAACCCGTATCCTAACCCTTATCCTAACCCTAGCCCAAACCCTAACCCTAACTCTAGCCCAAACCCTAACCTTTATCCTAACCTGTATCCTAACCCTAGCCCAAACCCTAACCTTTATCCTAACCCTAACCCTAACCCAAACCCTAACCTTTATCCTAACCCTAGCCCAAACCCTAACTCTAGCCCAAACCCTAACCTTTATCCTAACCCTAGCCCAAACCCTAACCCTTATCCTAACCTTTATTCTAACCCTAGCCCAAACCCTAATCCTTATCCTAACCTTTATCCTAACCCTAGGACCAAACCCTAACCCTTATCCTAACCTTTATCCTAACTCTAGCCCAAACCCTAACCCTTATCCTAACCCTAAACTTAACCCTTACCCTAAACTTAACCCATACCCTAGCCCAAACCCTAAACTTTATCCTAACCCTAAACTTAACCCTTACCCTTATTCTTAACCTTTTCATTTATTTATTTATTTCACCTTTATTTAACCAGGTAGACTAGTTGAGAACAAGTTCTCATTTACAACTGCGACCTGGCCAAGATAAGGCAAAGCAGTGCGACACAAACAACAACACAGAGTTACACATGGAACCTAACCCTAGCCGTATCCTTAGCAAGCAGTTGCTTATCAACAGATACAAGATATAGTGCTAGCCTGGTCTATAGTGGTCTGTAGTGCAAGACTGGTCTATAGTGCTAGACTGGTCTATAGTGCTAGACTGGTCTATAATATTAGACTGGTCTATCCTGGCCTATAGTGCTAGACCGATCTATAGTGGTCTATAGTATTAGACTGGTCTATAGTGCTAGACCGATCTATAGTGGTCTATAGTATTAGACTGGTCTATAGTGCTAGACCGATCTATAGTGGTCTATAGTGCTAGACTGGTCTATAGTGGTCTATAGTATTAGACTGGTCTATAGTGCTAGACCGATCTATAGTGGTCTATAGTATTAGACTGGTCTATAGTGCTAGACCGATCTATAGTGGTCTATAGTGCTAGACAGGTCTATAGTACTAGACTGGTCTATAGTGGTCTATAGTGCTAGACTGGTCTATAGTACTCTATAGTGCTAGACTGGTCTATAGTGGTCTATAGTGCTAGACTGGTCTATAGTGGTCTATAGTATTAGACTGGTCTATAGTGCTAGACCGATCTATAGTGGTCTATAGTATTAGACTGGTCTATAGTGCTAGACCGATCTATAGTGGTCTATAGTGCTAGACAGGTCTATAGTACTAGACTGGTCTATAGTGGTCTATAGTGCTAGACTGGTCTATAGTGGTCTATAGTGCTAGACTGGTCTATAGTATTCTATAGTATTAGACTGGTCTATAGTGGTCTATAGTACTAGACTGGTCTATAGTGGTCTATAGTGCTAGACTGGTCTATAGTATTCTATAGTGCTAGACTGGTCTATAGTGGTCTATAGTACTAGACTGGTCTATAGTGGTCTATAGTGCTAGACTGGTCTATAGTATTCTATAGTGCTAGACTGGTCTATAGTGGTCTATAGAAGTCTTTATAGCAAGACTGGTTCATAGCGCTGGTCTACAGTAGTCTGTAGTGCTGCACTGGTCTTATGTTCAGTTTGAACCCAGAATGTGAAGTCTACCCCCAAGCCAAATGTGCATTAAGACTTCGCCATGTTGCTTGGAACTTAATGCTGTGTGTGTTCATAGTTGGTTTATTCATTTCATCTTCTGAAGGGAAAGGTGTCCAATGTCAGGAGAGGTCCCGCCCCCCATGTCAGGCACCTGCAGCTGCTTTCTAAATGGCCACATGTACATATTCGGGGGATATGATGACACGGGACAGACCAATCAGGTGAGCTAGCTCAACGGAAACTGTAGTGCCCGCTGATATGCTAATATTTTTCTGAAAAATCACCAAAAAAGCTTCTTAATCATTATTAAGGCTTCCGTTGTTTACGGGACATTTCAGATGGGTTCAACCTCTAGCTTCAGAGACACATGTATTACATTCTGAAAAGATGTGTGCTTGCAGCTTTACCGTGTCAACTTCCTGGATGGGGACTACAGTTGGAGGAAAGTGAAAGCTGAGAGTGGCTCTCCTCCTTCACCCAGAGATAAACTGTGCTGCTGGGTATTCAACAACAGGTCAGTGACATATAATATTAGAATGCAACGTCAATGCCCATTGCAGTATTGCTACAAACAGGAAGATTGTCAGGGTTCAAATGACACATTTAAGGGGATACTGTGAGATTCTGGCAATTAGCAATTAGTGAATGCTAGCTAGCCTTACTGCAGTGACTGGAAGTCTACAGGTACAGTACAAGACTACAAAACAATTAAATTATAATAATAATATATAAAACAGCTTGATTGACAGAATCTCACAGTATCCCTTTAAAGGCTACTATTGGGGGTGTTAAATAGAAAAAAAATAGTTGCCTGGACCAACTAAATGTTAAACACAAGTGCGGGCCGTTTCCCATGTTGATTGTTTTGTCTTTGGGAGAATCTTGTAATTTTTCCCAATTAAGAATCTTCCATTCCGTAAGGTCACCTATTTTGAGAATGTTCCATTCTGTAGGGTCACCTACTTTGAGAATCTTCCATTCTGTAGGGTCACCAACTTTGAGAATCTTCCATTCTGTAGGGTCACCTACTTTGAGAATCTTCCATTCTGTAAGGTCACCTACTTTGAGAATCTTCCATTCTGTAGGGTCACCTATTTTGAGAATCTTCCATTCTGTAGGGTCACCTATTTTGGTGGATATGGTCACAAGACACTTGATGACATCATGGATGACAAAAGCTTCATCGTGGACACGGCATCATTGGTACATTTTTTGATTTTTGTTTATGATTGTGTCCAAAACGTATGAATTTACAACCACTATTTTCAATGTGTTGTATTGTGTGTTCTGTAGGAGCAGAACGTTGGTTGGGGATGGAACAATGAAGTCCACGTTTTTGAGACAACACTAGCCAGCTGGAGGGAACCACAGACCTCTGTAAGACAGACACACACTGTAATGTTTACATCACAACATAACTTCACCATGTGGAACAGAGTTAAGAACGGACTGTAACCTTACTCCACAGTGAGCTTGAAATGTTGCTGATGGAGCTATCCAATCGGTACCTGTTGTATAGCTCAATTCGTTCCTACATTGTCAAGCTGGTGGTCACATGTGTTGGTGACGTAGAGGACTCTGGTTCAAGCCCAGTCAGAGGAGAGGTTGAGGACCCCGATTCAAGCCCAGTCAGAGGAGAGGTAGAAGACCCTGATTCAAGCCCAGTCAGAGGAGAGGTAGAGAACTCTGATTCAAGCCCAGTCAGAGGAGAGGTTGAGGACCCCGATTCAAGCCCAGTCAGAGGAGAGGTAGAAGACCCTGATTCAAGCCCAGTCAGAGGAGAGGTAGAGGACCCTGATTCAAGCCCAGTCAGAGGAGAGGTAGAGGACCCTGATTCAAGCCCAGTCAGAGGAGAGGTAGAAGACCCTGATTCAAGCCCAGTCAGAGGAGAGGTAGAGGACCCTGATTCAAGCCCAGTCAGAGGAGAGGTAGAAGACCCTGATTCAAGCCCAGTCAGAGGAGAGGTAGAGGACCCTGATTCAAGCCCAGTCAGAGGAGAGGTAGAGGACCCTGATTCAAGCCCAGTCAGATGAGAGGTAGAGGACCCTGATTCAAGCCCAGTCAGAGGAGAGGTAGAAGACCCTGATTCAAGCCCAGTCAGAGGAGAGGTAGAGGACCCTGATTCAAGCCCAGTCAGAGGAGAGGTAGAGGACCTTGATTCAAGCCCAGTCAGAGGAGAGGTAGAAGACCCTGATTCAAGCCCAGTCAGAGGAGAGGTAGAGGACCCTGATTCAAGCCCAGTCAGAGGAGAGGTAGAAGACCCTGATTCAAGCCCAGTCAGAGGAGAGGTAGAGGACCCTGATTCAAGCCCAGTCAGAGGAGAGGTAGAGGACCCTGATTCAAGCCCAGTCAGAGGAGAGGTAGAGGACCCTGATTCAAGCCCAGTTAGAGGAGAGGTAGAGGAACCTGGTTCAAGCCCAGTCAGAGGAGAGGTAGAGGCCTCTGGTTCAAGTCCAGTCAGAGACAAGTTCAGTGAGGCAGCGCTATATGCTAATCTAGCACAATGGTGCTGGTTATACATGCACTAATTAGTTATTTGCAGCCAAATAACAGTTTGTCATTTTGTACCTGTACTGTAAGTAGCTCTTTCTGACTACAGGGTCGTGCTCCTTCCCCCAGAGCTGCCCATGCAGGTGCAGCACTCGGTCATAAAGGGTATGTCTACGGGGGCAGAGTACTGGTGAGTCCTCTGTTGAGTTGAACTCCTCCTCAAGCTTTGTATTGCATTGATGCAGAGACACAGAAAACCCCCTAAAACATTGCTAAGATGAATGGGATCACAGTGCTTACTGTACAGTCTAGTTTAATACTTGACTCGTGTGTGTTGACCTGTTCAGGAATGTTCAGTGGTTTGACCTTCCTTCTACCCTTCCCTTTAGGAAACCACACCAAGTGACATTCATTGTCTAGATCTAGAATCATGGACATGGTCTGAAATGTAGGTATTTATATTTCACTCTTTTCAAATGCTCATCTTTAAAACGGTCTAGTGTTTATCATCATAATAACAGCGTTGGTGTGTGTTTTTAAAGACGTTTAACTGTTCCCTCCGATTGTCTTGTCCAGAGTGCCAACATCCACTGTGCCAGGGGGAAGGTCGTGGCACAGCCTCACTGCAGTATCTGATAACACTTTGTTTCTCTTTGGTGGCCTGAATGTGGACTGCAAACCAATGAGTAAGTCATTTACCCATTTAGTCCCAGTTGGATGAAATCCTTACTTGGCTGTTACTCAACAATTTGACCCTCCTAGAAAACCTTTCTGGTCCATGGAGTTCTTCCTTTCTTGTATGTGTTATGTTTCTGTAGGTGATGGATGGGTTTTAGACGTTGACACAAAGACATGGAGGGAGTTGGACCATGCAAACAACAACAAACCAAGGTAGTACAGTAGCTGACAGTTTAGCATCATGTTAAATCTAGTTCCTAACCTGATTAAACTGGTATGACTGGTGTGACTGGTATGACTGGTATGACTGGTATGACTGGTATGACTGGAATGACTGGTATGACTGGTATGACTGGTATGACTGGAATGACTGGTATGACTGGTATGACTGGTATGACTGGTATGACTGGAATGACTGGTATGACTGGTATGACTGGTATGACTGGTATGACTGGAATGACTGGTATGACTGGAATGACTGGTATGACTGGTATGACTGGTATGACTGGTATGACTGGAATGACTGGTATGACTGGTATGACTGGTATGACTGGAATGACTGGTATGACTGGTATGACTGGAATGACTGGTATGACTGGTATGACTGGTATGACTGGAATGACTGGTATGACTGGTATGACTGGTATGACTGGAATGACTGGTATGACTGGTATGACTGGTATGACTCCCTGATAAAATAAAGGTTCAATCAGAACGCATTCCATTTCCATCTCATCTGAAGTCTGTATGTGCAGATCAAGGAGTGAAGAGAAATTTGCCTAAAATGTACAATGATTAAACAGAGTGCACATTCTCTGTACTTTGATGAAATCCCCCGTTTCATTGACTTTCCCCCTGCAGGTTGTGGCACACAGCAAGCCAAGCAAAGGACTCTGACGTGGTTGTGTTTGGGGGTAGTTGTGACTACGTCCTCCTAGGAGGAACGTATGAGAATTTGACGGTATGACGATAGCCTTCAGCCAGATCATCACAGTAGCCCTGGTTAATGTACAATCAGTGACACCTACAACTAACTGTTCGTTTTCACATGTTTTCAGGGCCACAGCAATGATGCACTTGTTTTCCAGACCCAGCCTTATCCCCTCTTTCGGTAAACTTTCTCATAATAATCACAGATTTTATTTACGTCACATGTAATGTCCATTTTCATCGTTCCTTTAAAGTAGAAATCAGTTGTCGAAACAATAACAAAGTGTTTCCCCCTGCCCCTGTTTTGTTATGGGGCTGGAGAGGGAGAAACCACTGAAATGTATAGAAGGACTGACCATCCATGATATCAAAATTATAGTTTTAACCATTCTCTGAGGCTATATGGTTTTTTAAAATTCACTTTGTTTACAAGACATTGGAGTAAAACACGATTATATTCCGGGTTCTGATGGGGTACGACAGTTGAACTAAGCTCATGATGCATTTATAAGTTATAGTCTCCAAGAAGCAATGGGTAAATATCATTAATTTATATGTCCAAAAATGGATGTAGCAACTGTTGATTTCCACTTTAAATATGTTGTTTTGTCTTACAGGATATGTGTGGACTGCATAGCAAAGAATGTGAATAACTGCAAGATGCTTCAAAACCAGCTTCCGTCTCTGCCCCGGAAACTACTGGAAGCTGTACAGAGGAGAACGTCCAGAAATATATTATACATATAGTGCATTCAGAAAGTATTCAGACACCTTGACTTTTCCCCGATTTTGTTATGTTACAGCCTTATTCTAAAATGGATTAAATAGTTTTCCCCCCTCATCAATCTACACACAAAACCCCATAATGAAAAAGCAAAAATACATTTTTTGCTAATTTATTTAAAAAAGTTTTTATTGAAATATCACATTTACGTAAGTATTCAGACCCTTTACTCAGTACTATGTTGAAGTACTATTGGAAGCGATTACAGCCTCGAGTCTTCTTGCGTATGACGCTACAAGCTTGGCACACCTGTATTTGGGGAGTTTCTCCCATTCCTCGCTGCGCAGCTATTTTCAGGTCTCTCCAGAGATGTTCGATCGGGTTCAAGTCCGGGCTCTGGCTGGGCCACTCAAGGACATTCAGAGATTTGTCCCGAAGCCACTCCTGCGTTGTCTTGGCTGTAAGCTTAGGGTCATTGTCCTGTTGGAAGGTGAATCTTCACCCCAGTCTGAGACCCTGAGTGCTCTGGAGCAGGCCTTCATCAAGGAAAGGGGGGATACCTAGTCAGTTGTACAACTGAATGCATTCAAATTAAATGTGTCTTCCGCATTTAACCCAACCCCTCGGAATCAGAGAGGTGCGGGGGGCTGCCTTAATCGACATCCACGTCTTTGGCGCCCGGGAAACAGTGGGTTAACTGCCTTGCTCAGGGACAGAACGACAGATTGTTATCCTCGGGATCTCTGTGCACTTTGCTCCGTTCATCTTTGTCTCGATCCAGACTAGTCTCCCAGGTATCCTCCAGACGTGACCCTTGGCATTCAGGCCATAGAGTTCAATCTTGGTTTCATCAGACCAGAGAATCTTGTTTCTCATGGTCTGAGAGTCTTTAGGTGCCTTTTGGAAAACTCCAAGCGAGCTGTCATGTGTCTTTAATTCTAAGGAGGGGATTCAGTCTGGCCACTCAACCATAAAGGCCTGATTGGTAGAGTGCTGCAGAGATGGTTGTCCTTCTGGAAGGTTCTCCCATCTCCACAGAGGAACTCTAGAGCTCTGTCAGATTGACCATTGGGTTCTTGGTCACCTCCCTAACCAAGACCCTTTCCCTCCGATTGCTTAGGTTGGCCGGGCGGCCAGCTCTAGGAAGAGTCTTGGTGGTTCCAAACTTCTTCCATTTAAGATTGATGGAGGCCACTGTGTTCTTGGGGACCTTCAATGCTGCAGAAATGTTTTGGTACCGTTCCCCAGATCTGTGCCTCAACACAATCCTTTCTCTGAGTTCTACTGACAATTTCTTCGACCTTATGGCTTGGTTTTTGCTCTGACATGCACTGTCAACTGTGGGACCTTATATAGACAGGTGTGTGCCTTTCCAAATCATGTCCAATCGATTGAATTTACTACAGGTGGACTCCAATCAAGTTGTAGAAACATCTCAAGGACGATCGATGGAAACAGGATGCACCAGAGCTCAATTTTGAGTATCATAGCAAAAGGTCTGAATAGTTATGTAAATAAGGTATATCTGTTTTTTATTTGTAATATATTTGCAATTATTATTTTTTTTAAATGTTTTCGCTTTGTCATTATGGGATATTGTGTTTATTATTGTTTTAAATACATTTTAGAATAAGGCTGTAACGTAACAAAATACTTTTCGAAGGCACTGTATTTTAAAATCGAATGAAGATTATTTCAGAGGGATGTTATTCAACAGTAGAGGCTGCAGTAAAGAGATAATACAGAACAGTAGAGGCTGCAGTAAAGAGATAATACAGAACAGTAGAGGCTGCAGTAAAGAGATAATACATAACAGTAGAGGCTGCAGTAAAGAGATAATACATAACAGTAGAGGCTGGAGTAAAGAGATAATACATAACAGTAGAGGCTGCAGTAAAGAGATAATACAGAACAGTAGAGGCTGCAGTAAAGAGATAATACAGAACAGTAGAGGCTGCAGTAAAGAGATAATACAGAACAGTAGAGGCTGCAGTAAAGAGATAATACAGAACAGTAGAGGCTGCAGTAAAGAGATAATACAGAACAGTAGAGGCTGCAGTAAAGAGATAATACATAACAGTAGAGGCTGCAGTAAAGAGATAATACATAACAGTAGAGGCTGCAGTAAAGAGATAATACAGAACAGTAGAGGCTGCAGTAAAGAGATAATACAGAACAGTAGAGGCTGCAGTAAAGAGATAATACAGAACAGTAGAGGCTGCAGTAAAGAGATAATACAGAACAGTCGAGGCTGCAGTAAAGAGATAATACAGAACAGTAGAGGCTGGAGTAAAGAGATAATACAGAACAGTAGAGGCTGCATTAAAGTGATAATACAGAACAGTAGAGGTTGCAGTAAAGAGATAATGCAGAGCAGTAGAGGCTGCAGTAAAGAGATAATACAGAACAGTAGAGGCTGCAGTAAAGAGATAATACAGAACAGTAGAGGCTGCAGTAAACAGATAATGCAAAGCAGTAGAGTCTGTAGTAAGGTGATAATGCAGAACAGTAGAGGCTGCAGTAAAGTGATAATGCAGAACAGTAGAGGCTGCAGTAAAGTGATAATGCAGCCCAGTAGAGGCTGCAGTAAAGAGATAATGCAGAACAGTAGATGCTGCAGTAAGGTGATAATGCAGAACAGTAGTCTGCAGTAAGGAGATAATACAGAACAGTAGAGGCTGCAGTAAAGAGATAATACAGAACAGTAGAGGCTGCAGTAAAGAGATAATACAGAACAGTAGAGGCTGCAGTAAAGAGATAATACAGAACAGTAGAGGCTGCAGTAAACAGATAATGCAAAGCAGTAGAGTCTGTAGTAAGGTGATAATGCAGAACAGTAGAGGCTGCAGTAAAGTGATAATGCAGAACAGTAGAGGCTGCAGTAAAGTGATAATGCAGCCCAGTAGAGGCTGCAGTAAAGAGATAATGCAGAACAGTAGATGCTGCAGTAAGGTGATAATGCAGAACAGTAGTCTGCAGTAAGGAGATAATACAGAACAGTAGAGGCTGCAGTAAAGCGATAATACAGAACAGTAGAGGCTGCAGTAAAGAGATAATGCAGAGCAGTCGAGTCTGTAGTAAAGTGATAATACAGAACCGCAGAGGCTGCAGTAAAGAGATAATGCAGACCCGCAGAGGCTGCAGTAAAGAGATAATGCAGACCCGCAGAGGCTGCAGTAAAGTGATAATGCAGTATGGTAGAGTCTGCAGTAAGGTGATAATACAGAACCGCAGAGGCTGCAGTAAAGAGATAATGCAGACCGTTAGAGGCTGCAGTACAGTGATAATGCAGAGTATGTCTATATTTACAGGTTATGTGGGGACATTCTGCCCTGCAAAACATTTATTCACGTATTATACCGTGTATAAAACCCCACACTTCAGGAGTCAATGACCGACCTTGATTAAATACTTATTTTAATCTTGCACAATGAAAATGTTTTTTGTAAGTATTTCAGTGAGATCAGTTCTCTTCAGGTGTGTTGTTTTCTAGGCCTAGGGCAAGGGTTAGGGTTAGGGCTAGGGTTAGGATTAAGGTTCGGGTTAGGGGCTAGGGTTAGGGTTAGGGGTTAGGGGTTAGGGGCTAGGGCTAGGGTTAGGGGTTAGGGCTAGGGGTAGGGCTAGAGCTAGGGTTAGGGTTAGGGTTAGGGCAAGGGTTAGAGTTAGGCAAATATGTGTTTTGGTTCCCAAGCTGCTTTCCTGCCAGTGCCAGCACCTTGAATATCTGTGGACAGGGATCTACCTCCATTTTGTTGACTTGATTTATCTGTACATATGTCAATGTTTTACAGATTATTGTATATACTATGCATGAATGTGTCCTAAAATAAAAACTCAGGTGGAATAAAGATATACACAGACCATTCGCACTACTGTTGTCGAGACATTTTGGCCTCTCTGAAAGAGTTGGACAGAATCTGAGCTGACGTCAGCTAAAAATACCTGAGAGAACAGTGAGCATTGTTACTGGTGGACTTGAGAGAACAATGAGTATTGTCACGACGTGGCCCTTTGGGGTGTATATCGTGGCTCCCCCCTCTCTCTCACTCTCTCTCCCACCACAAGTTATATGCCTTTACGACAGGTCCTGCATTTCTGGCAGAGACTCTCTCCCCCTGGTCATGCAGAAAGAGAGGGGAAATAAACCTATGGAACGAAGAGCTTCTCTTTGTTCAACTCCTATTCCCCAAAATTGGAGGGTTAAACAATATTTAAATTTTTATTTCTATTTAAAAAAAAATTGAATGTGGGAATGGTCCGTGGGTATTTAAAGAACAATCCTGTCGAAGTTGTTTTATTTTGCGACATCAGGAAGGACGGAAGCACAGAATAACGGCAGCTTTGGAAGTGTACATTTCTCAGTTATTCGTTTTCTACTTGAATTTTGTGTAAAATGTATGATTGAATATGAAACTATTTGTGAGACGATGTAATGTCATGTTGGCCTTCTAAATGAGATATTTGTTTAGTTATAAAGTTTTATCTAGTCAGTGGCCACACCCCGGTGAGCCCAGACATTACATCAGACGTCATAAAACTGCCCCTTTTTCCGCAGAGTATATAACCCACTTCCTACAAAATATACATTAAGTCGGAGAACGCCGGGACAGATTCCCCACGCTGGAATGGTTATAATTCTATAGACCATTAGACCATACAGCTGTAATGTTGGCTACACGGCTGGAAATGGCTAAACTCTGAGACTATTGATCACTACAGAATAAGAGCAAATCTTAGATGTATAATTACTAGTCTGCAGCTAGAAATTACGTAAGTCTAGGACGAGAATACCGAACATCGCCGAAGCAGCTATTCTATGAGAACATTTCCGAATGGTACTCTGAACTATCCATTCTAACCACCTAAAACCACGAAAGACACTGTGACTTCTGGGAAAGTTAACCAGCGACTCTGATGAACTCTACAGGACGATCGAGTGTTTTCAACAGAGAGACAACAATGACATACAAGCGTAAATATGTACATTGCAATTTCTTTCAGAATGAGCGGCCGTTCATGTGCAAAGTATTAGCATGTCCATGAGTACAATTATCCACTGTGTGTAGTGAATCCATTTAATCTTTCCCGCTCTTTCTCAGTTCCACCTCTTTCCTTTGTCTACCAAGCCGTCATATCGGCTTCGTCCACTAGGGACTTTTTCTTTGTATCATGTAGTAAATAATATCTACTGTTTGTTTGTTATGTAATTCTGTGTGATTATTTAGTTAGTTAGTAAATAAATAATTAAGCTAATTTGTATATCGCTGAATCATGATTTAGGCTAGAGTTTGTGAAGATATCCAAGGGTTTGTGACGTTCAATAATGAAAACTGATGGTAATAATAACAATTCATTAATAAGCGACTGTTTTGATAAGATATGAAAATCTGAAGAGTTATATTCGGGAAATTGACACTTTTTAAAGAAGATGTTCCCGTGGTGCTCCGACTTCCTAGTTAATTAAAGTTTGCATGATGAGTTTAATCACGTAATAATAATTACACATAGAGAATTGATTTGATAAATAACAGTCTTCACATTTAATGACAGTCCAGACCCGACGGTATTGTTACTGCTGGACTTTAATATGAAGTTTAATATGAAGTTGGTCCCCCCTTTTCTGCTTTAACAGCCTCCACTTTTCTGAGAAGGCTTTCCACTAGATGTTGGAAAATTTTGTGGGGACTTTCTTCCATTCCGCCACAAGAGCATTAGTGAGGTTGGGCACTGATGTTGGCTGATTAGGCCTGGCTCACAGTCGGTGTTCCAATTTATCCCAAAGGTGTTCGATGTGGTTAAGGTCAGGTCTCTGTGTAGGCCAGTCAAGTTCTTCCACATCGATCTCGACAAACCACTTCTGTATGGACCTCGCTTTGTGCACAGGGGCATTTTTATCATGCTGACACAGGAAAGGGCCTTCCCCAAACTGTTGCCACACAGTTGAAGGCACAGAATCATCTAGAAGGTCATTGTATGATTTAGCATTAAGATTTCCCTTCACTGGAACTATGGGGCCTGAACCATGAAAAACAGCCCCAGATCATTATTCCTCCTCTATCAAACCTTACAGTTGGCACTATGCATTTGGGCAGGTAGCATTTTCCTGGCATCTGTCAACCCCAGATCCGTCCATTGGACTGCCAGATGGTGAAGTGTGATCCGTCACTCTAGAGAATGCGTTTCCACTGCTCCAGAGTCCCCTTGACGGCGAGCCTTACACCACTCCAGCCGATGCTTGGCATTGCGCATGGTGATCTTAGGCTTGTGTGCGGCTGCTAGGCCGTGGAAACACATTTCATGAAGCTCCCGACGAACAGTTATTGTGCTGACGTTGCTTCCAAATGCAGTTTGGAACTCAGTAGTGAGTGTTGCAACTGAGGAAAGACGATTTTTTCACGCTACGCACTTCAGCACTCGCCGGTCCCGTTCTATGAGCTTGTGTGGCCTACCACTTCACAGCTGAGCCGTTGTTGCTCCTTGATGTTTCCACTTCACAATAACAGCCCTTACAGTTGACCGGGGCAGGTCTAGCAGGGCAGAAATTTGACAAACTGACTTGTTGGAAAGGTGGCATTCATTGATGGTGCCACGTTGAAAGTCACTGAGCTCTTCAGTAAGGCCATTCTACTGCCAACGTTTGTCTATGGGGATTGCATGGCTGTGTGCTCGATTGTATACACCTGTCAGCAACGGGTGTCGCTGAAAAAACAGAATCCACAAATTTGAAGGGGTGTCCACATACTTTTGTATATATAGGGAATCACTAAAGGCTAGTATCCCACTGCTGTAATACAGTCATTACTTACAACTAGCCAACAGTTTTCAAAAATAGTAATATCAATTTCTAAACTTTCTAAAAATATTCTTCGCCAAATGAAGCAAGTCACACAATTTTTCTACCCATTCTAGTTGCTATTTGACCTCGGGCCTGGCTACAACATTGATGACAATAGTACTATTAATATGACCAGCATGGCATATAGCTCCCCTCAGCCCCCTCTGACCTCTGACTAGATAAAAAATACCACTCGTTTAAAACAATCCGGGCAAAACATAACTAAAATCTCACATCTCTCCAAGACAGAACAAAACATCAGTATCAATAATCCAGAGAAATGTGATATTGTGTGTGTGTGAGTGAGTGAGTGAGTGAGTGAGTGAGTGAGTGAGTGAGTGAGTGAGTGAATGAGTGAGTGAGTGAGTGAGTGAGTGAGTGAGTGAGTGAGTGAGTGAGTGAGTGAGTGAGTGAGTGAGTGAGTGAGTGAGTGAGTGAGTGAGTGAGTGAGTGAGTGAGTGAGTGAGTGAGTGAGTGAGTGAGTGAGTGAGTGAGTGAGTGAGTGAGTGAGTGAGTGAGTGAGTGAGTGAGTGTGTGTGTGTGTGGGAGTAGACAGTGGTGTCTGTTATTCACACACAGGGAAGCAGTCAAGCCTAGAGAAGCATACACACATCCGTCCTACTCCAGTCTCCCTGCATCCAGCCCCTATCCCCACAGCATCAAACGCACCACACTCACACAGGTACACACACACGATACACTCACACACACGCACGCACACGCACACAGAGCAAGAGAGGTAAACAGGCACCATCTAGTGCTTTGCTCAGGAAAATCCTCTGAGATAGAAATACAGAGAACCATGTGTCAAACTACATTGTTTTATATATCTGTTAAACTAGTTTTATATATCTATTAAACTAGTTTTATATATCTGTTAAACTAGTTTTATATATCTGTTACACTTTTCATATATCAATTAAACTTGTTTCATATATCTACTAAACTTGTTATATCAATTAAACTTGTTTAATATATCAATTACATGTGTTTTATATATCTGTTAAACTTGTTGAACATATCTATTAAACTCTTTGTATATATCTATTAAACTAGTTTTATCTATTTAACTTGTTTTATATATCTGTTAAACTTGTTGTATATATCTATCAAACTCTTTGTATATATCTATTAAACTTTTTGTATATCTGTTAAACTTGTTTTATTTATCTATTAAACTTGATATATATATATATTTCAGTTAATCTTGTATTGTATGTCTATTAAACTTGTTTTTATCAATTGTATCACTGTGCTTTAACATGCATTAATCAGAGAAACATGTTCTGTATAAATTAACAAAACCTGAAATACTAATATGTGTCAAATGTATGGAACATTTCTCATCCTTCAGTAAGACTTCATAAGTAATACAAATTACCACCAGCAAAACTAAATTATACATCAGACATTTTTATATCAAAATATAATGTGTAAATTAAATTAAATTAAATAAAAATGTCACCAATAATAAAACAGTATTATGTTTCAGTTTCTCTTTACATCTAATGAAAATCACATGCGTTGTTAAGAAAGGAGAAACTACAAGTTTTCCCAGACATCTTCTCAAGGTTGTATAATTCAATAGACTACACAATGAGCACAACAAATGGCCACATTTTGACCCAGACATGTGTTATTACTGATGTGAAACAGTGTTGAAGTATATCAACAAGCTTTTACTGAGTCCCAAATGTCACCCTACTCCATTTATAGTGCACTACTTTTGACCAGAGCCCTATGCCAAAAGTAATGCACTACATAGAGAATGGGCCCTGGGTCAATAGCACTGCACTACATTGGGATGCATCCTTTGTCTCTGAACCTGTTGCAGCCAGACAGTAATTCTATCTTAGGGTCACGTACAGTAACAGAGATAAATGCCCTACAACCTCCTGCGATAAGATTTCAAACATTTGCCTTCCGTTGTGTTTTAAAACACGATTGAACTGAAATATGTTACACATGACCACGGCAGCGGGAATATGTTTTGGTGTGGGGGTGTTATCGAGGGGGGCGGGAATATGTTTTGGGGTGGGGGTGTTATCGACGGGGGTGGGAATATGTTTTGGGGTGGGGGTGTTATCGACGGGGGCGGGACATGTTTTGGGGTGGGGGTGTTATCGAGGGGGGCGGGACATGTTTTGGGTTGGGGGTGTTATCGACTGGGGAAGGAATATGTTTTGGGGTGGGGGTGTTATCGACGGGGGCGGGAATATGTTTTGGGGTGGGGGTGTTATCGAGGGGGGCGGGACATGTTTTGGGGTGGGGGTGTTATCGACAGGGGCGGGAATATGTTTTGGGGTGGGGGTGTTATCGACGGGGGCGGGAATATGTTTTGGGGTGGGGGTGTTATCGACGGGGGCGGGAAAGGGGGCATTTTTATCCCCTCTTTGCTGACGAGTAATTTTCTTTGCTCGTACAGGAGCAGTAAAGGGCACTCATTTGGTGGAGTATTAAGCATGTTTTATTGTGATTTATCAGGGGTTGATGCAGCAGCCACAGCACTACTACGTACGCTGCTACTATATGAACGTGACCAACCTATAATGTCATCAGTAATAGTGAGGGGTGGATGAAGGCTTGGTGGAAACTTTGATGAACACTGCCTAGTGTGTGTGTGTGTGTGCGTGCGCACGTGCGTGCGTGGGTGCGTGCGTGTGTCTGTGTCTATCTGTCTCACTAAATGAGGACAGCATAAAATATTTCAAAGCTCATTGGGATGAACCAAATGTTCAACTACATCTGACCCTAACCCAACTACATCTGACCCTAACCCAACTATATCTGACCCTAACCCAACTATATCTGACCCTAACCCAACTATATCTGACCCTAACCCTTACAAAACCATATCTGACCATAACCAAACTATCTGACCCTAACCCAACTATATCTGACCCTAACCAAACTACATCTGACCCTAATCCAACTATATCTGACCCTAAACCAACAATATCTGACCCTAACCCAACTATATCTGACCCTAACCCTTACACAACCATATCTGACCATAACCCAACTATCTGACCCTAACCCTAACCCAACTATATCTGACCCTAACCCAACTACATCTGACCCTAACCCAACTATATCTGACCCTAACCCAACTATATCTGACCATAACCCAACTATATCTGACCCTAAACCAAATATATCTGACCCTAACCCAACTATATCTGACCCTAACCCAACTATAGCTGACCCTAACGCAACTATATCTGACCCTAACCCAACTACATCTGACCCTAACCCAACTACATCTGACCCTAACCCAACTACATCTGACCCTAACCCAACTATCTTTGACCCTAACCCAACTATATTTGACCATAACCCAACTATATCTGACCCTAAACCAAATATATCTGACCCTAACCCAACTATATCTGACCCTAACCCAACTATAGCTGACCCTAACGCAACTATATCTGACCCTAACCCAACTCTATCTGACCCTAACCCTTACACAACCATATCTGACCATAACCCAACTATCTGACCCTAACCCTAACCCAACTATATCTGACCCTAACCCAACAACATCTGACCCTAACCCAACTACATCTGACCCTAACCCAACTATATCTGACCCTAACCCAACTATATCTGACCCTAACCCAACTATATCTGACCCTAACCCAACTAGATCTGACCCTAACCCAACTACATCTGAACCTAACCCAACTACATCTGAACCTAACCCAACTACATCTGACCCTAACCCAACTATATCTGACCCTAACCCAACTATATTTGACCATAACCCAACTATATCTGTCCCTAAACCAACTATATCTGACCCTAACCCAACTATATCTGACCCTAACCCAACTATAGCTGACCCTAACGCAACTATATCTGACCCTAACCCAACTATAGCTGACCCTAACGCAACAATATCTGACACTAACCCAACTATATCTGACCCTAAACCAACTATATCTGACCCTAACCCTAACCCAACTATATCTGACCCTAACCCAACTATATCTGACCCTAACCCAACTATATCTGACCCTAACCCTAACGCAACTATATCTGACCCTAACCCTAACCCAATTATATCTGACCCTAACCCTTACACAACCATATCTGACCCCAACCCAACTATATCTGATTGTAACCCAACAATATCTGACCCTAACCCAACTATATCTGACCATAACCCAACTATATCTGACCCTAACCCAACCATATCTGACCCTAACCCTTACACAACCATATCTGACCCTAACCCAACTATATCTGACCATAACCCAACTATATCAGACCCTAAACCAACTATATCTGACCCTAGCCCAACTATATCTGACCCTAAACCAACTATATCTGACCCTAACCCAACTATATCTGACCCTAACCCAACTATATCTGTCCCTAACCCTTACACAACCATATCTGACCATAACCAAACTATCTGACCCTAACCCTAACCCAACTATATCTGACCCTAACCCAACTATAGCTGACCCTAACGCAACTGTATCTGACCCTAAACCAACTATATCTGACCCTAACCCAACTATATCTGACCCTAACCCAACTATATCTGACCCTAACCCAACTATAGCTGACCCTAAACCAACTATATCTGACCCTAACCCAACTATATCTGACCCTAACCCAACTATATCTGGCCCTAAACCTAACCCAACTCTACGTGACACTAACCCAACTATATCTGACCCTAAACCTAACCCAATTATCCCTGACCATAAGCCAACAATATCTGAACCTAAACCTAACCCAACTAGACCTGACCTTAACCCAACTATATCTGTCCCTAAACCTAACCCAACTATATTTGACCCTAAACCTAACCCAACTATATCTGATCCTAACTCGAACTATATCTGACCCTAAACCTAACCCAACTATATCTGACCCTAACCCAACTATATCTGACCCTAAACCTAACCCAACTATATCTGACCCTGACTCTAAACCCAACCCAACTATATCGACCCTAACCCTAACCCAAATATATCTGTCCCTAAACCTAACCCAACTATATCTTACCCTAACGCAACTATATCTGACCCTAACCCAACTATATCTGACCCTAACCCTAACCCAACTATATCTGACCCTAACCCAACTATATCTGACCCTAACCCAACTATATCTGACCCTAACCCAACTATATCTGACCCTAACCCTAACCCAACTATATCTGACCCTAACCCAACTATATCTGACCCTAAACCAACTATATCTGACCCTAACCCAACAATATATCTAACCCCAACCCAAATATATCTGACCCGAATCCAACTATATCTAACCCTAACCCAACTATATCTGACACTAACACAACTGCATCTGACACTAGCCCAACTCTATCTGACCCTAGACCTAACCCAAATATATCTGACCCAAACCCAACTATATCTGACCCAAACCCAACTATATCTGACCCTAACCATTACCCAACTATACCTGACCCTAACCCAATTATATCTGACCCTAGACCTAACCCAACTATATCTGACCCTAGACCTAACCCAACTATATCTGACCCTAACCCAACTATATCTGACCCTAACCCAACTATATCTGACCCTAACCCAACTATATCTGACCCTAACCCAACTTTATCTGACCATAACCCAACTATATCTGACCCTAACCATAACCCAACAACATCTAACCCTAGCCCAACTATATCTGACCCTAACCCAAATCTTCCTGACCCGAACAAAACTATATCTGACCCTAACCCAACTATATCTGACCCTAAAGCAACTATATCTGACCCTAACCCTAACCCAACTATATCTAACCCTAACCCAAATATATCTGACCCTTGCCCAACTATATCTAACCCTTGCCCAACTATATCTAACCCAAACCCAACTATATCTAACCCAAACCCAACTATATCTAACCCAAACCCAACTATATCTGACCCTAACCCAACTATATCTGACCCTAACCCAACTATATCTGACCCTAAACCTAACCCAACTCTACCTGGCACTAACCCAACTATATCTGACCCTAACCCAACTATATCTGACCCTTACCCAACTATATCTGACCCTAACCCAATTATATCTGACCCTAAACCTAACCCAACTCTACGTGACACTAACCCAACTATATCTGACCCTAAACCTAACCCAATTATACCTGACCATCAGCCAACTATATCTGACCCTAAACCTAACCCAACTAGACCTGACCCTAACCCAACTTTATCTGACACTAAACCTAACCCAACTATATCTGACCCTAAACCTAACCCAACTAGACCTGACCCTAAACCTAACCCAACTAGACCTGACCCTAACCCAACTTTATCTGACACTAAACCTAACCCAATTATACCTGACCCTAACCCAATTATATCTGACCCTAACCCAATTATATCTGACCCTAACCCAATTATATCTGACCCTAACCCAAATATATCTGACCCTAGACCTAACCCAACTATATCTGACCCTAGACCTAACCCAACTATAGCTGACCCTAACCCAACTATATCTGACCCTAACCCAACTATATCTGACCCTAACCCAACTATATCTGACCCTAACCCAAATGTATCTGACCATAACCCAACTATATCTGACCCTAACCATAACCCAACAACATCTAACCCTAGCCCAACTATATCTGACCCTAACCCAACCATATCTGACCTTAAACCTAACCCAACTGTATCTGACCCTAACCCAACCATATCTGACCTTAAACCTAACCCAACTGTATCTGACCCTAACCCAAATCTTCCTGACCCGAACAAAACTATATCTGACCCTAACCCAACTATATCTGACCCTAAAGCAACTATATCTGACCCTAACCCTAACCCAACTATATCTAACCCTAACCCAAATATATCTAACCCTAACTCAACTATATCTAACCCTAACCCAAATATATCTGACCCGAACCCAACTATATCTAACACTTGCCGAACTATATCTTACCCTAACCCAACTATATCTGACCCTAAACCTAACCCAAATATATCTGACCCTAACCCAACTATATCTGACCCTAACCCAACTATATCTGACCCTAACCCAACTATATCTGGCCATAAACCTAACCCAACTCTACGTGACACTAACCCAACTATATCTCACCCTAAACCTAACCCAATTATACCTGACCATCAGCCAACTATATCTGACCCTAAACCTAACCCAACTAGACCTGACCCTAACCCAACTTTATCTGACACTAAACCTAACCCAACTATATCTGTCCCTAAACCTAACCCAACTAGACCTGACCCTAACCCAACTTTATCTGACACTAAACCTAACCCAACTATATTTGACTCTAAACCTAACCCAACTATATTTGACCCTAAACCTAACCCAATTATATCTGAACATAACCCAACTATATCGACCCTAACCCAACTATATCTGTCCCTAAACCTAACTATATCTGACCCTAAACCAACTATATCTGACCCTAAACCTAACCCAATTATATCTGACCCTGACTCTAAACCTAACCCAACTATATTTGACCCTAAACCTAACCCAACTATATCTGACCCTAAACCTAACCCAACTATATTTGACCCTAAACCTAACCCAACTATATCTGACCCTAAACCTAACCCAACTATATCTGACCCTAAACCTAACCCAACTCTACCTGGCACTAACCCAACTATATTTGACCCTAAACCTAACCCAACTATATCTGACCCTGACTCTAAACCTAACCCAACTATATCTGACCCTAACCCACCTATGTCTGACCCTAAACCTAACCCAACTATATCTGACCCTGACTCTAAACCTAACCCTACTATATCTGATCCTAAACCTAACTCAATCTGACCCTGACTCTAAATCTAACCCAACTATAACCCAACTATATCTGCTGACGACACAGGTTAGACTACTATACTGAATGATCTACTGCAGTATATACCAACCTTAGATCTCTCTTGATAATAAACCTGGAAAGAAAATACCCCTCGAAAAATTGATTTTAGGTTCATTTAGGTCAAGTTATGACTAATACAATATTTATCCATATAGATTTTTCCTGTCAGCTTTTACGTACACTCCAGACTTATCTAAACCAGATCTAGAAGAACACTTTATTAATCCAGAGAGGGAGAATGGTCTTCATCTCTACCAACCCCTCCGATACACCACACACAGACATACACATATACAGACACACACACACACACACACACGCACGCACGCACGCACGCACGCACGCACGCACGCACGCACGCACACACACACACACACACACACACACAATCGGTCTAAAGAGTGTGTGACCCTTAGCAGTCAGTGTCGGACCTCAGTACGGTCAGGACAGGGTCATGTCTCCACATCAGTGTGATGAGGGAAGTGACACATTACCATCATGTTTGCATAGGGATTCAGAACAAACACAGCCCTGGGCCCGTATCCACAAAGCCTGTCAAAGTAGAGGAGCTGATCTGGGATCAGTATTGCCTTTTAGATCCTAATGAATAAGGCGTTTTGTGGATATGGGCCCAGGGCTTCAAGTGTATCAGAGGGGTTGGGTACAGATGAGTGGAGTATCACTTCCCAAAGCTGATGGCATCCGGGACAGTTAGCTTAAGTCCCCAAAAAGTAAATGAGGCATTGGTTGAGTTATCACTTTAAAGAACCAGGTAGTGTAACGTTTCACTCTATGGCTGATTGCATATGACACAGGCTTGTTTTGTTCTAGGCTATTTTATGTATCTTCCTGAACTTTCCGTCTGTTTTAAATGCTGTTTTTATTTTGAGAGCTCTGGTGAGATGGTGAACAGGCAAAGCATCAATACAGGGCTAAGATTGAATCATACTAGACCGGCTCCGACGCTCGTCTTATGTGGCAGGGCTTGCAAACTATTACAGACTATAAAGGGAAGCACAGCCGCGAGCTGCCCAGTGACACAAGCCTATCCAGACAAGCTAAATCACTTCATGATCGCTTCGAGGTAAGCAACACTGAGGCATGCATGAGAGCATCAGCTGTTCTGGACGACTGTGTGATCACGCTCTCCGTAGCCGACGTGAGTAAGACCTTTAAACAGGTCAACATACACAAGGCTGCGGGACGGATTACCCGGACTTGTGCTCCGGGCATGTGCTGACCAACTGGCAGGTGTCTTCACTGACATTTTCAACATGTCCCTGATTGAGTCTGTAATACCAACATGTTTCAAGCAGACCACCATAGTCCCTGTGCCCAAGAACACAAAGGCAACCTGCCTAAATGACTACAGACCCGTAGCACTCACGTCCGTAGCCATGAAGTGCTTTGAAAGGCTGGTAATTGCTCACGTCAACACCACCAGAAACCCTAGACCCACTCCAATTTGCATACCGCCCTAACAGATCCACAGATGATGCAATCTCTATTGCACTCCACACTGCCCTTTCCCACCTGGACAAAAGGAACACCTATGTGAGAATGCTATTCATTGACTACAGCTCAGCATTCAACACCATAGTGTCCTCAAAGCTCATCACTAAGCTAAGGACCCTGGGACTAAACACCTCCCTCTGCTACTGGATCCTGGACTTCCTGACGGGCCACCCCCAGGTGGTGAGGGTAGTTAGCAACACATCTGCCACGCTGATCCTCAACATTGGAGCCCCCCAGGGGTGCGTGCTCAGTCCCCTCCTGTACTCCCTGTTCACCCACGACTGCATTGCCACCATGACTCCAACACCATCATTAAGTTTGCCGATGACACAACAGTGGTAGGCCTGATCTCCAATTTGTAAGTCGCTCTGGATAAGAGCGTCTGCTAAATGACTTAAATGTAAATGTAAATGTAAATCACCGACAACGACGAGACAGCCTATAGGGAGGAGGTCAGAGACCTGGCCGGGTGGTGCCAGAATAACAACCTATCCCTCAACGTAACCAAGACTAAGGAGATGATTGTGGACTACAGGAAAAGGAGGACCGAGCACGCCCCCATTCTCATCGACGGGGATGTAGTGGAGCAGGTTGAGAGCTTCAAGTTCCTTGGTGTCCACATCACCAACAAACTAGAATGGTCCAAACACAGCAAGACAGTCGTGAAGAGGGCACGACAAAGCCTATTCCCCCTCAGGAAACAAAAAATATTTGGCATGAGTCCTGAGATCCTCAAAAGCTTCTACAGCTGCAACATCGAGAGCATCCTGACTAGTTGCACCTGGTATGGTAACTGCTCGGCCTCCGACCGCATGGCACTACAGAAGGTAGTGCGTACGGCCCAGTACATCACTGGGGCCAAGCTTCCTGCCATCCAGGACTTCTACACCAGGCGGTGTCAGAGGAAGGCCCTAAAAATGGTCAAAGACCCCAGTCACCCCAGTCATAGACTGTTCTCTCTACTACCGCATGGCAAGCGGTACCGGAGTGCCAAGTCTAGGACAAAAAGGCTTCTCAACAGTTTTTACCCCCAAGCCATAAGACTCCTGAACAGGTAATCAAATGGCTACCCGGACTATTTGCATTGTTTGTCCCCCCCCCCCCGAACCCCTCTTTTACGCTGCTGCTACTCTCTGTTTATCATATATGCACAGTCACGTTAACTATATATCCATGTAGATATGTACATACTACCTCAATTGGCCCGATCATCCAGTGCTCCCGCACATTGGCTAACCGGGCTATCTGCATTGTGTCCCGCCACTCACCAACCCCTCTTTTACGCTACTGCTACTCTCTGTTCATCATATATGCACAGTCACTTTAACCATATCTACATGTACATACTACCTCAATCAGCCTGACTAACCGGTGTCTGTATGTAGCCTCGCTACTGTTTATACTGTTGTTTCTATCTCTTTACATTATTTTTTATTTACTTTATTGTTCACCTAATACATTTTTTTGCATTATTGGTTAGCATTTCACTGTAAGGTCTATTCGGTGCACGTGACAAATAAACGTTGATTTGATGTATTTAATACATATGGACTATTGCAAATAAACTTCAATAACTTACTGCTAAACAAAGCAGGTTCCTGTTCTAACATATTTCAGCATCACTTGTAAATACAACTAGTAAACATCCCAGTTGCCATAACTCTTATGAAACAAAAAGTGAGTAAAATCGAAAAACTGATCTCAGCTCAGTGTCTGGGTGCAACTTCACTTTTGCAGAGGGGAACGGGTAAAGCGCTATTAACCAATCAGGTTTATGCATTTTGACGTGACGTCACACAACATCATGGCGGCGTACATGCTGAACACAAAACAGCACACGTTTACCCACGAAGATAAGTAATCGGATAATGACAAACGATTCCATTTGCGTTTAAATGGTCAAGTCATCTATGGTAAAGTCAAATGAGGAACAAGAAAACTGACGAAAAAATATGCCAAATCCAAGAAAGCATGACCATAACACTGGCTCAAATGACATAAGTCAAATCTGGAGTCACTCCGGGAGTCATGTTTCCACATTTTCTCAAAAAAGGTTGAGAACAAACAAATCGGGTAAAAGTCCGAAACTGACACCCAAATCTTCACATTCTGTCAGGAAGTCACCACATACTCGTTCTAAAGGTAAGATGGTTGCTAAAAGTGCACGGGAATGGTATTGCTATCCAGCTAGTTGGGTAGCTAACAACATCTAGACCCAATGGCTAAGTTTGACAAACGTTCGTGTAGGTTGCAGGATAAACAGCTCTAACGTTAATTAGCTGCGCAGAGCCGTAGTTAGCTAGCCAGGGCCACGTTCAGTTGCCAATCGTTTTTCAACGTTGCAGATAGAAATGTTATGTATAGAGCTGATGTGATTCCTCGTTCTATTTCTGAACGTTCCAAAACGTTGGTTTTGTTTATTAGGATCTTCATTAGCGTTTTAATTTGAACCTTTAATTAACTACAGCACATGCAGCAGCTACTCTTCCTGGGGTCCACATTAAACTTACATATAAATTACTAAGTACTAAACAGTTATAGACAAGGACATTATACAAATATAAAACATAATAAGAGTTATATATTAGAAAGACAACAAAAATACTATTTACACACTATTAATATATTCATATTCTTATATACAGTTAAATTAGATTTTGGGGCTCCCGAGTGGCGCAGCAGTCTAAGGCACAGCATCTTCAGTGCTAGAGGCGTCACTACAGACCCTGGTTCGATTCCAGGCTGTATCACAACCGGCTGTGTTTGGGAGTCCCATAAGGCAGCGCACAATTGGCCCAGCGTCGTTAGGGTTTGGCCGGGGTAGGTTGTCATTGTAAATAATCATTTGTTCTTAACTGACTTGCCTTGTTAAATAAAATAAAAATATATATAATCTTTAGAAAGAGGAGAGGTGCTGTGATATAATAGGTTATTTAAAAATATTTTTTCAAAGCTAAACTGACTTTTTTCCTGAGTGGCAGAGCATTCCACGATGACATGGCTCCATACATAACTGAACACTGCATTAGCTCCTAGTCGCACACGCGCTGATGCTCTCCCTATTGTACTCATGCGTGACCAGGTAGACCCCATTTGTTGTTCACCTATTTAGTATGTCTAGTGACCTCCTTACAGTTCGTCTCGTTCCCACCAGATCTGCAGACGCCCAAACGACGAGCGAGGGGCAGATACACGGACTTAAACAACACTGCTGATTCACCCGGGGATGGAGATATTTTACAAGACATCATATGGGACCCGGCATCACCTACTCCTGCTAGAAGTGGTATGATGCTGTTGTTAAATCACCTGATGAACAAAAGGTTGATTTAGCTTTAACGTTAACATAACTTTGTCCTTCATTCTTCCTCATTCTCCTCGCACCTATCAGACCATCATGTGTCATCCTCAATCCACCCATCTTTTAGTTCTTCTTCTCAAAGCCGGTACATGATGGTGTCTTAGTTCATAGGAGGTCATGTGTTTCATTCCTCCACAGATCAGAGCCGACACACAGGCTACTTACAGTTTCCGCTAGTGGCCTTTCTGCCCGAAGTGATTGTGGTGACTATGTATATGTGGCAACAGAAGGCTAACTGTTGATGTTCTTATTCTCCAGGGGAAGGGCCCAGCAACACCAGAGTTGTTGAGATATCAGACATTGTCAATCGGATCGCCCCTAAGGTCAGTATATAAAACATGTTCACCGTGTCACTGAGGTCCATTGATAGATGGAGTATAGGCCGTCATTGTAAATAAGAATTTGTTCTTAACTAACTTGCCTAGTTAAATATAATAAATGAATAGATTCTGGTGCCCGGCAGCACCAACGTGTTTTTGAATCATGTGTTACTGTGGATATAAAGGCCTCGCTATATTAAACTGAGATAAAGAGATAAAGAGATGCTTTGAAAGAAGACATTCTAAATCTGGATCTTCTTGAAGCACTGGAGGTTAAAGCTTGAAAGTACTCCCAACGCTTTAGCTTGGTCATAGCACACAAACCAGCTGTTGTAAAACATGTCTTCCTTTCCCAGGATGCCCAGCATGTCTCTGTGGATAGTCCTCTGCTCCAGTGGATTGGGGACAGTGCTGTCCCCTGTACCCCAGAGGTACGCCCGCCCAAAGCAAGGAAGAAATCCACTCGGTGAGTGAACTTGTACAAATCACTTGTGTAATCAGGTTGACAAGTTGAAAACCTTTTATTTAACATGTAAGGTTTATTTCTCATCCAATAGTTTTGTCTTTTCCAGTAATTCTCTTAATCAGATCATTCTTGCGTTCAGATTTTTTGCTAGTGCTTATACCAGCTTCTTCAAAGGTTCCTCAATATATTCATTATGCCTTCCTTGTTCATTCATCCACTCACTTCATCCTCTCCTCTCTACAGGAAAAGCTCAGTGGAGGACTTGATGCAGCTGGCCAGGCAGTTTGACATCAACATGCACCAGCAGGACAGAGAGAGGAAGAGTTCTGAACACAGGAACAATACCATAAACAACAACCGGTACGAGGAGGAACCCAAGGGCCCGACGACAATGTCGTCATCAGCCCAGCGGGTAGAGGCGGAGCTTAACGCTCTGTTCGACGGTCCGACGCAGCGAGTCACCGGACGGCTCAGCCAAGGGTCGACCGCCTCCACCTGTTCTCAGGAGGTCAAGGTTCAAGTTGGGGTCAGCCATCTCACTACCGATGACCTCGTCAAAGTGTCGGAGGTCAAGCCTGGCGGGGGAAGCACGTCTGGTTCATCGGCTCGTACTGGTAAAGAGGAAGTAGTACAGTGGAACGCCACGACGACTGTGACGAAAGACGAGGACTTTGACTGGGAGGATGACGACCTTCTCAATGACCCTATCGTGTTGGAGAAGACCCAGAATCCTGAGGGGCTGAAAACGCTGTCCCCCAAACCCAGCAGCTCACTGACTCTGAGCACTGACAGAGACAACACACAGCTGCTAACAGATACAGAAAAGACCCTACCAC
Organism: Salvelinus alpinus; assembly: GCF_045679555.1. Classification (NCBI taxonomy): domain Eukaryota; kingdom Metazoa; phylum Chordata; class Actinopteri; order Salmoniformes; family Salmonidae; genus Salvelinus; species Salvelinus alpinus. The sequence goes on from NC_092088.1 coordinate 94,916,112, forward strand.
CCTCCTCTACTACCTCTAATCCTATCAGCCTGTCCTCTCACTCTGTCTGGAAGGGGACAAGCACACACCTTCAACCCTCAAACAGAGGTGGCCTCACTGGGCCGTGTCCTAAACCCAAGCCCGCCAGCAGAAGCACTTTCCTGCTGCAGCCCAACCTTTGTTTCCAGGTGAATATGGCTCCGACAACCAGAGAAGCACCCAGACCGTTCCTCACTGTTGGAGAGGCCCAGTCTGAGAGGCCCGGCGTTTCTGCAGCCGTGGGGAGTAGGGGCCCCAGTAGAGACTCTGCAGAAGGGAAGGCTGATGGGGTGAGCACAGCCACAACCTCCCGTGGAACCACAGCCCCAGACTCCGCTTTCAAAGACATCTCAGAGGAGGACCTCCAGTCCCTGTTTGACTCTGAGTCGCTGTGGAACGACGACGAAGGTGACGATGACGAACTGCTGTATCAGGTGTGTGACGACGTGGAGAGGATCTCCAACAGTCAGTCCGAGGGTGCCACCGCAACCACGGATGCCACTGAGGTCCGCGTCCAAGAGAGCAAACCGAAAGCCACTCCAACCGCCCCTCTGGCTGCAGCGAGAGAGGGGTCTATGACTATGGATAGGGCTGTAGGTGGTCCTAGCAGTAAACAGTCAACCACCTGCACGTCTGGCCGCTCCAACTCAGCACCAGGAGATAGGAGTAGCACCCCTGTGCACTTTCAGAGATGGAACATTCCAGCGAAAGCAGGAAATGTTTGGGTAGGACATCATACAGCCATGTCCCAGAGCCATCCAGGTAGCGGGGAGGGTCTGGGCAAGTTTACCCAGCTGAGGGGTGCTCCAGCCTGGGGAACATTTGGCCTAGGATCCCTTGGAGTTAGAACCTTCCAAGCGGGGGACTCAAAGTCAGTCATGCCACGGACAGTGTCGGCGAGAACCCTCCCAAACTCAAATTCCCATCATGCATCATCGTTCAAGAGACATCTGTCGGACTCGGCCGCCATCCGCAACAAAGGTGAGCTTTTTACCCCATAAAAAGGCAAAACAATAATCCTCCACTTGTCAGTTTTGCTCTAGTATTACATTTAACTGTTGGCCCCTAACAACACATTAGGCCAATCAGGAAGTTTACTCAAAGCGTTATCCACTTATCCCTGGAAGTCAAGCTAGTCCAGTGTACTGAAGAGAAGAGCTCCCCATAGTCAGCCAGTGTAGCTGGTTTTAAACTTGTCAAGTACATGACAAGATGCATCTAATGGAGGCAGTCAAGTTTACTGAAGAGATGGTTGTTGGGTCAGGGCTCAGAGGTTAGGAGGTAAATAGATGGCTGTTGGTTCAGGGCTCAGAGGTTAGGAGGTAAATAGATGGTTGTTGGGTCAGGGCTCAGAGGTTAGGAGGTAAATAGATGGCTGTTGGGTCAGGGCTCAGAGGTTAGGAGGTAAATATATGGCTGTTGGTTCAGGGCTCTGAGAGGTTAGGAGGTAAATAGATGGTTGTTGGGTCAGGGCTCTGAGAGGTTAGGAGGTAAATGGATGGCTGTTGGGTCAGGGCTCTGAGAGGTTAGGAGATAAATAGATGGCTGTTGGTTCAGGGCTCTGAGAGGTTAGGAGGTAAATAGATGGCTGTTGGGTCAGGGCTCTGAGAGGTTAGGAGGTAAATAGATGGCTGTTGGGTCAGGGCTCAGAGGTTAGGAGATAAATAGATGGCTGTTGGTTCAGGGCTCTGAGAGGTTAGGAGGTAAATAGATGGTTGTTGGGTCAGGGCTCTGAGAGGTTAGGAGGTAAATAAATGGCTGTTGGTTCAGGGCTCTGAGAGGTTTGGAGGTAAATAGATGGTTGTTGGGTCAGGGCTCTGAGAGGTTAGGAGAGGTACTTTAGAACTGAAGAGCTTCATTTCTATTCAATAATGTATTTTCAAAGTTGTAAAGGCTGAGTAAATGTGTAAATGTATTAACTTTTTGTGCATAAAAATTGATACACTAATTGTCTGCGCTTTTTATCCGTCAGTCACTGTAGGCACATTCTGTCTTTAAGCTTTTCAATTGCAGTCAGAGTCCTATTTCCATGTAATCTGATTTGTTTCTCAGTGTTTGTCAGCAGTCAGGTGACGGGGAGATGCACGGAGGAGGAGATTGAGAGGAAGAAGCAGGAGGCCATAGCCAGAAGAAGGACCAGGGAAACCTCCCTAAAAGCAGGGGGACTTCCTCTGTGACGAAGCAACGGGACACTAGTTTAATACACAGTTAACCAGAATGGCTATAGAGTAGCTCTCTTCTGCTAGGTCGGTACCATAGACATTTCTCACGGTTTCTTCACAGAACACTGTCAGTGCTACTAGGACGGTGTTGCGTTACGGCGCTATGCTGCTAGACACACGCACGCACGCACGCACACACACACACACACACACACAGCGACCTTATCTCTGGTCTCTACTGGAGATGAATTGGTTCCTGTTGTTTGAGAGCTGCTGCACTTTTTTAGTTGTTTATATTGTCACTGTTGTTCTTTCTGGAGGTCACTGAAAAGTTGAGTAGAATCTACAGCAGCAACACTGTATCTGGAGTCACAGCTAGCGGTTGGCTTGTAAGGCCTTTACAGCACCTCAAAGGAGATTTGGGTCACTTTTCTTTCTTTTCTTTTTTTCACACGTTAATCTGTTGACATTCCAAGTAGATAATGAGTCATCTTGATGAGCAATGTGGAGATCTGTTCTACTGTCCTCCAATAGTATCTTTCAGAGGAACTGTGGGTCCAGGACTCACCTTGTTGCTGTAACTCAACATTATAGTACATTATCTTTACACTGCATGTGTTGACATGTGGTTTATTAGTACCTTGTGTTTTGCACCTTATCCAGAAATGAGAAGGACACCAACACTAAGCAGGTTTCCGTCCAAACGACGGGAGTCGGGAAAGAAAATGTCACCATAGACCTGATGGAAACGGCAAATTTGTCAGTAAACTCGTCCAAAATGTCGACAAAACAATATACGCTACACGAGATGGGATATGTTTGTTTCTGTAAAATTCATGCGAGACGCCTTTTTTATGCTCAAATATTGATATAATAGCCATCATGTCGACGTAAACTTTGAGTCACACGATGATATGTTGTGTGGCCCTCGCACTACGACTCCTAAAAGCATGCAGTTTATTAAGCTACATATTACATGTAAGGAGGTGATGCTCCTTTCCATTCAATATCAAGAGTCTTATTCTGGTGACATGATGATTGATGCTTGGCTGCCGTTTGACAAATAAGTACAAATCTGGCTCTTTTGTCCATTAATAATCTCATCATGTAGGCTATAGGCCGACCCACATCTGTGAGCTGTTGGCTAGAGCGCGTGTCAAAACCAAAGTGGGCACATTTTCTACACAACGCAATATTTGTAGTGACAAAGCCATCAGTAGAGTTGAAAATGTTACCTTTATTTAATTAGGCAAGTCCAGTTAAGAACAAATTCTTATTTACAATGACGGCCAAACCCGGTCGACGGTGCTCCATCCTATGGGACTCCCAATCACGGCCGGATGTGATGTAGTTTGGATTCGAACCAGGTACTGCAGTGTACAGGTACTACGCCTCTAGCACTGAGAAGCAGTGTCTTAGACCACTGCGCCACTCAGGAGCCCAAATGCGATGGAACACCATTTAACACTTTTTTTAAATTCAGAATTTAACGGAAAAGTTATTTTTATGTGCACTACGTCATCACGCACAGCCTTTTTATCCACAACAAGTCAGTGTGATGGAAACACGTCTCTGGTGGGAAAATGCTCATGTTTTTTTTCCTGATTTATTTTTTATATTCCCATAAAAATCTGTCGCCAACTGTAAGGAAACGTAGCTATAAAGCTTTAAATTAAGGTTGAAATCCTGGCATGTCACATGGTGGTGTAAAATACAAGGCCCGAGGTGAAATACTATGAGGAAGCGCTTCTGTATCTACTTCTGTTATCTCAAGGGGTCCATTGTTTCAGTCATGTCTCATTGACTGTAGAGACCGGTTATGCCTTGGAGAGAGGTGGAGCTGTGCATCTCCATCAGTTTTGTTTTTAGTGTCTTTGTCTTTGTACCAGAGATGACCAGTTATACCTAAAAACTACTGTGTTGACCAAAACCACCTGGCATATTCCGTTTCATCAAAATGTTCTTTCATGTTTGGTAATCAAAGATGATCAAAGCTGTGTTCTTAGAGACTGCAGCTCGGCAGTGAATCAAGACCGTGTGATGTTATGTTGAAGTACTCTTGCGACTTTATTAAAACCCAATGTGTTAGAAAAGAAAGTTTATTTTCCTTTCATTTTTACTTGAATATGTCACTACTGACTAGATTTGACTTTTTCACCATCTTGTTTAAAAAAAGAAATGTTTTAATGCATTTTATTTTTCTTTACGTTGTCATAGTTACTTTGTTTTTGTTTCTTACGGTGGTCCATATTTGCACAGGTCACAGTGGTATGAACAGAAAGACCACAGTATCATGCCACTTATGCAATATTACTAGATGTGTTATTCATCCTGAGTCAAAACCACCATTAAACTATCATCAAAACATGCTGCCTTTCCTCTCAGATTCATTCCAACTCACGTGTGGCTCTTCCCACCAGCCTCCACTGGTGTGGCTTATTTAAAGAATGATGACAGACATGGCAATGAGCAATTTTGTAAGTCTCTCATTCAACTACAAGTCAGACGTTGTGAACGGCTAATATCTCTCACGGTGGACGATATTAGATCATTGAGGGATTATATTCATATTGAATCTAATTTGTCTTCCACACCTGCCGTATTGTGTGTGGTACAGTGTGTGTCTTTGTACTCCCTTGAGAATTCACCAGTGTACTTCTGATGGGAGCCCCCCCCAGCCATTTCTGATGAGAGCCCCCCCAGCCATTTCTGATGAGAGCCCCCCAGCCATTTCTGATGAGAGCCCCCCCAGCCATTTCTGATGAGAGCCCCCCCAGCCATTTCTGATGGGAGCGCCCCAGCCATTTCAGATGGGATCCATTTTGTACCTGCCAGAGTAGAGCTCTCAGGTAGAACACACCTGTGTGGGTGGGTGTGCCCACAGGGAACTGTGTGTGTATTGGTGTGTGTGTGTGTGTTCACCCTCCTCTCTCTCTTCAGCAGCACATTGACAGTAAATCTAAATGGCAGGACAGTTTGGCGCGGGCATAAAGGTGGCTTTATGACTATGATTCTAGTTATGATGATGACTACCATTTATTTCAACTATCTGATGAAACCTGCGAGGCCAACAGGTGTTGAGGCCAACAATATCCTACCTGCTGATGGATTGATGGATTTCTGTAATAGTGAACACTGTGTGTCCACACCACAAGGTCTGCTTTGTGGGAACACAATGATTGTATTGCTGTTAGTCTGGGTCTGGCGTTAGACAGTAATGGCTGCCCATCATGTTGCCATGGTAATGGTTTAAATTCTGTCTTTTTAATGTTCCTGTTTAGTGTACATCTACTGGATGTGTTTAGTTTGTTAACAATACATTTGTGGAGTGGTTGAAAAACTAGTCTTAGTGACTACAACCTAAGTGGATGTAAACTTCTGACTTCAACTGTACATTTAAACATTATAGTTTTGGCAAGTCGGTTGGGACATCTACTTTGTGCATGACACGTAATTTTTCCAACAATCGTTTACAGACAGATTATTTCACTTATAACTCACTGTATCACAATTCCAGTGGGTCAGAAGTTTACATACACTAAGTTTACTGTGCCTTTAAACAGCTTGGACATTTCCAGAAAATGATGTCGTGGCTTTAGAAGCTTCTGATAGGCTAATTAACATAATTTGAGTCAGTTGGAGGTGTACCTGTGAATGTATTTCAAGGCCTACCTTCAAACTCAGTGCCTCTTTGCTTGACATCATGGGAAAATCGAAAGAAATCAGCCAAGACCTCAGAAAATAAATTGTAGACCTCCACAAGTCTGGTTTATCCTTGGGAGCAATTTCCAAATGCCTGAAGGTAAAACGTTCATCTGTACAAACAATAGTACGCAAGTATAAACACCATGGGACCACGCAGCCGTCATACCGCTCAGTAAGGAGACGCATTCTGTCTCCTAGAGATGAACGTACTTTGGTGCGAAAAGTGCTAATCAATCTCAGAACAACAGCAAAGGACCTGGTGAAGATGCTGGAGGAAACAGGTACTAAAGTATCTATATCCGCAGTAAAACGAGTCCTATATCAACATAACCTGAAAGGCCGCTCAGCAAGGAAGAAGCCACTGCTCCAAAACCGCCATAAAAAAGCCAGACTACGGTTTGCAACTGCACATGGGGACAAAGATCGTACTTTTTGGAGAAATGTCCTATGGTCTGATGAAACAAAAATAGAACTGTTTGGCCATAATGACCATCGTTATGTTTGGAGGAAAAAGGGGGAGGCTTGCAAGCCGAAGAACACCATCCCAACTGTGAAGCACGGGGGTGGCAGCATCATGTTGTGAGGGTGCTTTGCTGCACTTCACAAAATAGATGGCTTTATGAGGAAGGAAAATTATGTGGATATATTGAAGCAACATCTCAAGACATCAGGAAGTTAAAGCTTGGTCGCAAATGGGTCTTCCAAATGGACAAAACCCCAAGCATACTTCCAAAGTTGTGGCAAAATGGCTTAAGGACAACAAAGTCAAGGTATTGGAGTGGCCATCACAAAGCCCTGACCTTCATTCCTATAGAAAATGTGTGGGCAGAACTGAAAAAGCATGTGCGAGCAAGGAGGCCTACAAACCTGACTCAGTTACACCAGCTCTGTCAGGAGGAATGGACTAAAATTCACCCAACTTATTGTGGGAAGCTTGTGGAAGGCTACCCAAAACGTTTGATTCAAGTTAAACAATTTAAAGGCAATGCTACCAAATACTAATTGAGTGTGTGTGTAAACTTCTGACTCACTGGGAATGTGATGAAAGAAATAAAAGCTGAAAGAAATCATTCTCTCTACTATTATTCTGACTTTTTACATTCTGAAAGTAAAGTAGTAATCCTAACTGACCTAAGACAGGAGATTTTTACTAGGATTAAATGTCAGGAATTGTGAAAAACCGAGTTTAAATGTATTTGGCTTAGGTGTATGTAAACTTCTGACTTCAACTGTATTTTTTTAGACTTTGGATAACTTAATTTTTATCCATTGAAGTACAGGATTGGTAAAGTAGGGATTGTAGGCTACTTCCTTTATTCAGAACAGAAACAAAAGCTAAATGTAATCATCTATTTATTCACAGTGGTACAGAGGGAGGGAAGAAGACCAGTGGACCTTCGTTGGACCCCCCCGCCCTTCTTCACATGGAAGCTACAAACAAACCAGATGAAACTAATCATGAATTTCATCTACATTTTCTTCTCCATTGTGAACTCTAACATACTCTCTCTGTCAGAGTATTCCTCAAAAGCATTTGGTTGCTGAGAAAAGTCACGTGCTCTACTCTGTATTGCAGTGTTCAACCGTGACCTTTTCCCACACGGTTCAGGTTCAGGTGGAGAAGCTCATGTCAGAGACATGATGGACATCTATTTTCCTGAAAGGTATTTGAGTGTTCAGGGGCTCCCGAGTGGCGCAGCGGTCTAAGGCACTGCATCTCCGTGCAAGAGCTGTCACCTACAGTCCCTGGTTTGAATCCAGGCTGTATCACATCCAGCCGTGATTGGGAGTCCCATAGGGTGGCACACAGTGTCGTTAGGGTTGGGCGCGGGGTAGGCCATCATTGTAAATAAGAATTTGTTCTTAACTTACTTGCCTAGTTAAATGAAATTAAAATGCATTTGGGGATTTGACTTTCTCCACAGACTAATCCACTTCACCGCTGTACCTCCGTCCCAAGTCATATGGAACGTTCTACCCTTTCTCTCTGGTTGAAGCTCTCTTCAGGAGCTGGTGAAAGGGAAAACATTGGCATGGATCATCTTTCATACATACAGTATAATCATGGTCGTGGCGTAGAATATCCTGAGTTTGCTAAAAAAAAAACATAAAGCAACTCTTAACATTCACCTGTTTTTTATTTATTATTGTAAAAGGATATTGCTTTGTCTCTACGGATCTCTGATAGCTTTCCCATGCTGTGGTGGGAGAGAGTAAGTAAGCCTTGAGAGAGAGAGGTGTGTGTTTTCCTAATGTAGATGACCTCCCAGTGTATGAGGAGAGCGAGCGCGCCAGAGAGAAGAGGCCCCAGCCTGTCAGCAGGGTAAATGACCTGTGCAGAGTTTCACGGTGCGTGTCATTAGCCAGCTTTAGATTTGTTTCAACAGTGCTTTACCTGAGGGCTCCATTCACAGGCCCCCAGGTATGACCAACCGAGGCCAGGGTGAGAGCAGCTGACTGGGGGTGATTCACATCGCTCCCTGGGGGCCTCCCTCATCGGGGCGATGTGGGAGGAAAGGGGCTGCCTGGAATGCTCCATTGAACAGGGGAGGGGACCTCCACGTTCAGATTTCAGGCTGTACCATACAGGCTGGATGGAATAGGTTGTACGTCTACCTGTAAGGTTGTGTGGCCAGGAGGTTTAATCAGTGTGTTTTAAACAATGCCAAATATAATGTGGAGTCACTCTAGTGGAAAACAAAAAGTAATATGTGGATGTTACAGTAAGGACAAGGTTACTATATGTTTTAGGCTGAAGTTGTACACATCACATTCCTGCAATAAAGGTGAAAGGTCAATCACCATCCATCTTCAGAATGTTATTTCTGTCAGAATGTTTCCATGATGGGACACCATCTTTCAGTTCTAATCTACTGTAACCTCTATGTTTTTCACTTGATCTTTTTCCAGATCCTTCCATCAGCAGCACCATACCATCAGTGTTCTTCCAGAACCTTCCATCAGCAGCACCATACCATCAGTGTTCTCCCAGAACCTTCCATCAGCAGCACCATACCATCAGTGTTCTTCCAGAACCTTCCATCAGCAGCACCATACCATCAGTGTTCTTCCAGAACCTTCCATCAGCAGCACCATACCATCAGTGTTCTCCCAGATCCTTCCATCAGCAGCACCATACCATCAGTGTTCTTCCAGAACCTTCCATCAGCAGCACCATACCATCAGTGTTCTTCCAGAACCTTCCATCAGCAGCACCATACCATCAGTGTTCTTCCAGATCCTTCCATCAGCAGCACCATACCATCAGTGTTCTCCCAGAACCTTCCATCAGCAGCACCATACCATCAGTGTTCTTCCAGAACCTTCCATCAGCAGCACCATACCATCAGTGTTCTTCCAGATCCTTCCATCAGCAGCACCATACCATCAGTGTTCTCCCAGAACCTTCCATCAGCAGCACCATACCATCAGTGTTCTTCCAGAACCTTCCATCAGCAGCACCATACCATCAGTGTTCTTCCAGAACCTTCCATCAGCAGCACCATACCATCAGTGTTCTTCCAGAACCTTCCATCAGCAGCACCATACCATCAGTGTTCAGTATTAAGGGTGCTGAGAAGAACCTACAGATTTAACCATGTTTTTAGAAGCCATGATTGCTCTATAGGCCGACCTCCGCCAACAAATACCCTGTAGCCACATTCCGCCAGCCTATATCTGACAACACCTTTTCGCTACAATGGTTTTGGACTCCCTCCCCCATCCCCATAATAGGTGGCTTGGGCTGTAATGGTGTGTTGACACACACACACGGACACACACACGAGCTGCTGTAATAGTCTGCTGACAGGTTTAGGCTGAGGTAATTGTGTTGCCGGGCTTTGCAGTGAGGTGCCAAATCTCCCCCCGAGGAGAATGAGGTGAGGCGTGGAGCTAGCGTAGGCTGTTAGCGTTTGATCTGCTACTTTATTGGCCAATTGTTGTTATAGAAACCATGAAAGGAAGATCCGCAAATAACTTTTACATCAGCACATTGTCATAACAGACACTCAACAGACTTCAAGGCAGCGGTTGTTGAGATGAGTGTGGGTTTGTTGTTGCTCTGTTGTGTGGCTAGGAGGTAGCAGTAGATGCTAGCTAGCTAGCCGAGGCTACTTGTGTGCTCCTGAGTAAAAATGTATCCTGCTGTGCAGGGCCTCAGTTCATTATGTGTGGCAGGACTGCATTAAGAGACCGTCTCTGAGTGGATCTCCAGCTGTTCAGCTCTGCCATTGACTTTGTCCGTGAGACTATCTCTGTCACTGAGCACTGAGACTCTCAATTCAATTTCAATTCAATGGCGTTCAGTTATTGGCATGGGAAACATATGTTTACATTGCCAAAGCAAGTGAAATAAATAGACAAAAGTGAGAAGAATCAAATAGCAACATAAAAAAAAAACGTATTTTCACATGAAGACAAAATATATATTTTTTAATTAAAATCGAACTAAAACAGTACATCATAAAACAAGAGTGTATGACTGTTGCCCGACAGGTCCAGATGCTACACCTCGGTGGTACTGACCTCAGACGAGTCCTGGTGGGGCTTGTGGAGGTCGGAGAGCACCGTCATGTTCAGGACAGCCTCGTCTTTCCATAGAGTTTAGGCTTTTATTCTGAAGGGTTAAAATACACTACATGGACGTTTTCAAGGGAACGCGCAGATATTTACATTGTAGCGGACGCTCTTACAGGAGCATAACATTGTGCATACTGGTCCCTCTTGGGAATTGAACCTACAACCCTAGTGTTGAAGTGCCATGCTCTATCAACTGAGTCACAAGGGACACACAAACAAACCTGTCAGCTGACTTGGGGGTATGGATGTCCCAAACTCCCCATGACCTTTATAAGGTCACGCCTGTCTCTATGGTGATAGTGGTAGCCAATGATGGGCTGCTGTGGTACTTTCATCTCATCTGTCTCACATTAAGTCCATGCAGCAAGGAGGAGTTCTCTCTCTTTCTCTCTCTGTCACACAAACACCACCACATGTTCATAGATCTTCATACACAGGCTGACACATAGGACACTAGAACACATGGACATACACAATAAACACGCACACACACACACACACACACACGCTCATGAATGCCAAGTGCAGAGTAAAGAAGAGACAGAGAGAACATGTTTGAACTACAGTTATCTCCTTACAGGCAAATTGTCAGTCCCCAGTCAAATTACCCAAGCTGTTTCCAAATGCAAATCGGGTTTATCAAATAAACAAAGAAACTAAAGATGCACATGAAGAGATCTGGGGTTTTCGTGTAGCAGCTGTTGGTGGAAAAATTAAACATTTCCATCAACGTTTCTTTTCCGTTTTTCCCACAACAGAGCAAGACACGGATTATATGTTTGAAGATTCTGTTTTGAAAGTTGTAGTTTTTTATACATGGAACTAGCAGCACCCTCCTCGGGCAGCGGGATACATCCAAACAGAGTATATCTCTGAATGGAGCCCTTTTTCTCTTGGTTACCACAGGCCCTGTGTTGTGGACTGAACGTGGTTGGAAACTGTGAGAACCGGAATGGAGGATCCATCCATGTATAACTAAAGCACTGTTCTTCTCTGTAATGGAGGTTGTAAATGTCCTGGTCTACAAGTGACAGCTTTTCACCACTACCTCTCAGTAGCCTGGGAAAAAACACACTGAAGGGATATATTTCACTGATATAGAACTGTGTTCTGTCTACTGCGATACTTCCGCTTCATGTAAAAGTCTCTGATCAACTAGATAAACATAGATAAACATTTTACTATGTATTTTTCTATTGTCTCTTTAGTAGTTGATGCAGTGTGAATTTTGTACCCTCAAATGTTGTTTGAAAAAGTTGGGGAGTTCTAGGGGAGGGGTGGAGGTTGATCTGGGTGAGGGGTGGAGGGTGTTCTGGGGGAGGGGTGGAGAAGGAGGGTGATCTGGAGGAGGGGGAGAGGTGCAGGGGGAGGGTGAAATGGGGGAGGGGTGGAGGGTGAATTGGGGGACCATGAACTTTTAGCTCCCACTGCCCTGTTGTTTGATGGATATTTGTAACGGATGTTGATTTTACAGTGTATTTAATAATAAAGCATTGTTTAGTGTGTGTGGAGGGGGTAGAGGTGGACAAAGTTAACATAGACGTGCATGCACTCACACACACACACACACACACACACTCACATTCACACCACACACACATATACACATTCACACCATAGACGTGCGAAACCAAGAAGAAAATCCAACAGGCTGTATTGCCTCTCACATGTACCCAACCTACCATCTCCATATTAAGTGATACAAATGCATCATGTTATCCATGGCCCCTGGCTAGTGGAGATGACAGAGGAGCAGCGTATGTGGCAGCTGTGAACGATAGCACCTGCAAACAACTTGGGGCTTGTCCATGTGGTCTGGCCCCATTCTTACTGCTGCCATTCAAAACAAAGACTGATCATTGACAGGGAAAACAGTGGTAGAGGGGAGACAAAGCATGCAGCTTGACAGGGGATGATTGATGTTCAGCCATCACGCGAGGGTTGACACACACCAGTGTGTGTGTGTGTGTGTGTGTGTGTGTGTGTGTGTGTGTGTGTGTGTGTGTGTGTGTGTGTCCATCCATGAGTGTGTGTTGGTTCTCAGGCTGAAAACATCCAATCAATAGATCAGACTGCTGACGAGACACAAGCAGTAGCCTTCCCAAATGGTGCCCTATTCCCTATTTAGTGCACTACCTTTTGACCAGGGGGGACCATAGGGAATAATGTGCCATTCAGGACGCAGGCAAGGACAGAAGTAGTGGAGCGCATTCCACATGTAGATTAAACCCGGGCTAAAGTAGGGAAAATCTGTGTACACGGGCTTCACAGGTTCAAGGTGGTGTGTGTGTGTGTGTTTGTGTGTATCTTTGTGTGTGTCTCTTTGTGTGTGTGTGTGTGACAAGCCTCAATCTACCACAGTGATAACTCTATATGCTGGAGTCTGGGGATGTGGTCGTGGAGTGGAGGAGGCCATAGTGTCTGTCATTGAATATGTGTTTAGTGTGTAGTGTGTTCCAGCCTGTGTGCATGTGTATCTTTGTGTGTGTGTGTGTGTGTGTGTTCCAGCCTGTCTGCATGTGTATCTTTGTGTGTGTGTGTGTTTACATTCTAAGAAATTCATGAGACAAAAGGACATCCTGGACTTTCCAAACAGCAGAACTTAACGTCTGACGATTATTTCCCAGGACAACTTGCTGTGTCTATCTGTCAACAAATTATTTATTTTCCCTTCGGGGAAAAATGTATTTATCTCCAAACACTGTTCTCTTCAAGTCACGCCAAATACTACAGCCACTTGTAGTTTTCTCTTAGTAGTTTAGTTTAGTTATTATGCCTTGTGTTATACAGAGAAATCCAACACACAACCACACACACACACTTTTGTAATGAGTGCCAGGCTGTTTTCAATTACCACTTGATAGAATGACAGATAGTAAGCCAATCAAGGCCTGAGCTACAGATCTAAGCTGCAGAGATCGTGTGTGTGTGGGTGTGTGTGTGTGTGTGTTTGTGCGCATGTGCATGTTCACATGTGCGTGAGCATCCACACACACACACCCACCAGAAACACACACACACACACACACACCAGAAACACTATCTGTGGAAAAGAAGGCTGGTATTAGAACTGTTTATGACCTTTATGACGTAATACATTACATTCACCTCATATTCATCTCCAATATTAAAGACTTGTCTTTTTAAAAACAGTGTGGCTTGGAATGGAAAATATACGAGGTGGTTTGAATTACGGATGTAAAGAAAAAAGTTCAATTAAAAAACGGTCGAAAAATAAATAGTTACTTCGTCTCTGATTATGACCATAAGAATATAATATAATATATAATACATAGAGGAGCCATCCAATCAAGAAGACAATACCATCCATTTTCATTTTGTCTTAGAAAATACATGACTAGATGTTCATGACTGACGTAGTGATTTATTCATGTCAAGTGATAGACATCTATTCCATGATGTCATGCATAAATACACTGATAACCAGCTAGAAATGTTATCTCAAAGAACCATCTCTTTGAAATACATGAAAACAACAGTGAGCTCGGTCCGTTGATGGAGATAGCCGCTGCAGTACGGTCAGTATGTCAAGCACAGCACTGTTTATTTGAGTCAGTGGGTTGATGGAGATAGCCGCTGCAGTACGGTCAGTATGTCAAGCACAGCACTGTTTATTTGAGTCAGTGGGTTGATGGAGATAGCCTCTGCAGTACGGTCAGTATGTCAAGCACAGCACTGTTTATTTGAGTCAGTGGGTTGATGGAGATAGCCGCTGCAGTACGGTCAGTATGTCAAGCACAGCACTGTTTATTTGAGTCAGTGGGTTGATGGAGATAGCCGCTGCAGTACGGTCAGGATGTCAGGCACAGCACTGTTTATTTGAGTCAGTGGGTTGATGGAGATAGCCACTGCAGTACGGTCAGTATGTCAGGCACAGCACTGTTTATTTGAGTGTTTTGTGACGTTTCTGTTTCACTGACTTCCTCCATCCATTCCCAGTGTGCCGAGAGTCAGTCACCTCCACCGAGCTACAACAGTGACATCTAGTGTGTCTAGTCTCCATAGACATAGAATGTATTTATACATCATCTATAGATTCTATTTCTATGCTACTCTTCACTAGGGTCAACAGTGTTGTTTAAGCCCTGGTCCTGGTAACCCACACGGTGTGCAGCCTGTTTAAGCCCTGGTCCTGGTAACCCACACGGTGTGCAGCCTGTTTAAGCCCTGGTCCTGGTAACCCACACGGTGTGCAGCCTGTTTAAGCCCTGGTCCTGGTAACCCACACAGTGTGCAGGCTGTTTAAACCCTGGTCCTGGTAACCCACACAGTGTGCAGCCTGTTCAAGCCCTGGTCCTGGTAACCCACACGGTGTGCAGGCTGTTTAAGCCCTGGTCCTGGTAACCCACACGGTGTGCTGGTTGTTTAAGCCCTGGTCCTGGTAACCCACACGGTGTGCAGCCTGTTTAAGCCCTGGTCCTGGTAACCCACACGGTGTGCAGGCTGTTTAAGCCCTGATCCTGGTAACCCACACAGTGTGCAGGCTGTTTAAGCCCTGGTCCTGGTAACCCACACGGTGTGCATGCTGTTTAAGCCCTGGTCCTGGTAACCCACACAGTGTGCAGGCTGTTTAAGCCCTGGTCCTGGTAACCCACACAGTATGCAGGCTGTTCAAGCCCTGGTCCTGGTAACCCACACAGTGTGCAGGCTGTTTAAGCCCTGGTCCTGGTAACCCACACAGTATGCAGGCTGTTCAAGCCCTGGTCCTGGTAACCCACACAGTGTGCAGGCTGTTTAAGCCCTGGTCATGGTAACCCACACAGTATGCAGGCTGTTTAAGCCCTGGTCCTGGTAACCCACACGCTGTGCAGCCTGTTTAAGCCCTGGTCCTGGTAACCCACACAGTGTGCAGGCTGTTTAAGCCCTGGTCCTGGTAACCCACACGGTGTGCAGCCTGTTTAAGCCCTGGTCCTGGTAACCCACACGGTGTGCAGCCTGTTTAAGCCCTGGTCCTGGTAACCCACACAGTGTGCAGGCTGTTTAAGCCCTGGTCCTGGTAACCCACACGGCATGCAGGCTGTTTAAGCCCTGGTCCTGGTAACCCACACGGTGTGCAGCCTGTTTAAGCCCTGGTCCTGGTAACCAACACGGTGTGCAGGCTGTTTAAGCCCTGGTCCTGGTAACCCACACGGTGTGCAGCCTGTTTAAGCCCTGGTCCTGGTAACCCACACGGTGTGCAGGCTGTTTAAGCCCTGGTCCTGGTAACCCACACAGTGTTTAGGCTGTTTAAGCCCTGGTCCTGGTAACCCACACAGTATGCAGGCTGTTTAAGCCCTGGTCTTGGTAACCCACACAGTGTGCAGGCTGTTTAAGCCCTGGTCATGGTAACCCACACAGTATGCAGGCTGTTTAAGCCCTGGTCCTGGTAACCCACACAGTGTGCAGGCTGTTTAAGCCCTGGTCCTGGTAACCCACACGGCATGCAGGCTGTTTAAGCCCTGGTCCTGGTAACCCACACGGTGTGCTGGCTGTTTAAGCCCTGGTCCTGGTAACCCACATGGTGTGCAGGCTGTTTAAGCCCTGGTCCTGGTAACCCACACGGTGTGCAGGCTGTTTAAGCCCTGGTCCTGGTAACACACACGGTGTGCTGGTTGTTTAAGCCCTGGTCCTGGTAACCCACACGGTGTGCTGGCTGTTTAAGCCCTGGTCCTGGTAACCCACACGGTGTGCTGGCTGTTTAAGCCCTGGTCCTGGTAACCCACACAGTGTTTAGGCTGTTTAAGCCCTGGTCCTGGTAACCCACACGGTGTGCAGCCTGTGTAAGCCCTGGTCCTGGTAACCAACACGGTGTGCAGGCTGTTTAAGCCCTGGTCCTGGTAACCCACACGGTGTGCTGGCTGTTTAAGTCCTGGTCCTGGTAACCCACACGGTGTGCAGCCTTCTGTTCCAGACCACCAATAATACACTTGCTGCAGCTAAACCAAAGCCTTGATTAGGCAACGTCCCCTTTGAGAGACACAGGTGCCAGTAGAAAATGATCCAGGATCAGGTTTTACGTGTAGCTCAAACTGGTGTCGGTAAGGGCTTGAATACAGAGAGTTGATCTTGGATCAGTTTCTGTTGGTGTTGTTTGACATGAGGGCATCCAGCAGAGTGTACAGTACGGTACGACAGAGGCAGAGCTGGTACTGTGATTCTGTACATTATTAGGTAGGCTCTACGTTGTGTCATAAGTGATGGTTTCATTCCAATCTCCACCATAAAGCTGTCATCGCTGGGATTGTCTGCCAGAGATCACTTCCCTTTTCTAT
>NC_092088.1:94935349-94950709 GCF_045679555.1 Salvelinus alpinus
TGGCTTCTATTCAGAGCTTTAAGAAGAGAGAGGCCTCAGTCAGTCTACTCTACTCTGCTCTGCTGGACCATCATCTACTCTCATTCACTGTACTTTACTCTACTGTACTGTACTGTACTCTACTCTACTCTACTCTGCTCTGCTCTACTGGACCATGATCTACTCTCATTCACTGTACTTTACTCTACTGTACTCTACTCTACTCTACTCTACTCTACTCTACTCTGCTCTGCTCTACTGGACCATAATCTACTCTCATTCACTGTACTTTTCTCTACTGTACTGTACTGCACTCTACTTTACTCTACTCTACTCTGCTCTACTGTACCACAACCTACTCTCATTTACTCTACTCTACTCTACTCTACTCTCTCTACTCTACTCTACTCTACTCTGCTGTACTCTGCTCTACTTGTCCCTGCTCTATTGTACCACAATCTACTCCCATTTACTCCACTCTACTCGACTCTGCTCTAATCTACTCTACTCTACTTTACTCTGCTTTACTGTACAACAATATACTCTCATTTACTCTATTCTGCTCTACTCTGCTCTACTCTACTCTGCTCTACTGTACCATATCTACTCTCATTTACTCCACTTTACTCTACTCTGCTGTACTCTGCTGTACTCTATTATTCTCTACTCTATTATTCTCTACTCTGCTCTATTATTCTCTACTCTACTCTGCTTTACTCTGCTGTACTCTATTATTCTCTGCTCTATTATTCTCTACTCTGCTATATTATTCTCTACTCTGCTCTGCTCTGTTATTATATACTCTGCTCTGCTTTATTATACTTGACTATTATTCTCTACTCTGTTATTCTCTGCTCTACTCTACTCTATTATACTCTACTCTGCTCAGTTCTATTATTCTCTACTCTATTATTCTCTGCTCTGCTCTATTATTCTCTACTTTGCTCTGCTCTATTATTCTCCACTCTATTATACTCTACTCTACTCTGCTCTGCTCTATTATTCTCTACTCTATTATGCTCTGCTCTACTCTGTTATCCTCTAATCTACTCTGCTCTATTATTCTCTACTATATTATTCTCTACTCTATTATACTCTACTCTGCTCTGCTCTATTCTTCTCTACTCTATTATACTTTGCTCTGCTCTGGTATCCTGTAATCTGCTCTGCTCTATTATTCTCTACTCTATTATTCTCTACTCTGCTCTGCTCTACTATTCTCTACTCTATTATTCTCTACTCTGCTCTGCTCTATTATTCTCTACTCAATTATTCTTTACTCTGCTCTACTCTATTATCTTCTACTCTATTATAACCTACTCTGCTCTGCTTTACTATTCTCTACCCTATTATTCTCTACTCTGCTCTGCTCTTTTATTCTCTACCCTATAATGCTCTACTCTGCTCTGCTCTATTATTCTCTACTCTATTATTCTCTACTCTATTATACTCTACTCTGCTCTGCTCTATTATTCTCTACTCTACTCTGCTCTATTGTACTCTACTCTATTATTCTCTCCTCTATTATACTCTACTCTGCTCTGCTCTATTATTCTCTACTCTACTCTGCTCTATTATTCTGTACTCTGCTCTGCTCTATTATTCTGTACTCTAATATTATCTACTCTATTATTCTCTACTCTACTCTACTCTGCTCTATTATGCTGTACTCTGCTCTATTATTCTCTACTCTATAATGCTCTACTCTACTCTGCTCTATTATTCTCTACTCTATAATGCTCTACTCTACTCTGCTCTATTATTCTCTACTCTATTATTCTCTACTATTCTCTACTATACTCTATTATACTCTACTCTACTCTGCACTACTCTAATCTATTATACTCTACTCTGCTCTACTCTGCTCTATTATACTCTGCTCTACTCTACTCTGCTCTATCTATCTATTATACTCTGCTCTACTCTACTCTGCTCTACTCTGCTCTATTATACCCTGCTCTGCTCTACTCTGCTCTATTATACTCTGCTCTGCTCTACTCTGCTCTATCATACTCTGCTCTACTCTGCTCTATTATTCTCTACTCTATAATGCTCTACTCTACTCTGCTCTATTATTCTCTACTCTATAATGCTCTACTCTACTCTGCTCTATTATTCTCTACTCTATTATTCTCTACTATTCTCTACTATACTCTATTATACTCTACTCTACTCTGCACTACTCTAATCTATTATACTCTACTCTGCTCTACTGGACCATAATCTACTCTCATTCACTGTACTTTTCTAGAGCAGAGTAGAGCAGAGTAGAGTAGAGCAGAGTATAATAGATAGATAGAGCAGAGTAGAGTA
The DNA here is from genome assembly GCF_045679555.1 of Salvelinus alpinus. Taxonomy (NCBI): domain Eukaryota; kingdom Metazoa; phylum Chordata; class Actinopteri; order Salmoniformes; family Salmonidae; genus Salvelinus; species Salvelinus alpinus. Next base: position 94,937,642 of record NC_092088.1, read on the forward strand.
GAGCAGAGTATAATATAGCAGAGTAGAGCAGAGTAGAGTATAATAGATTAGAGTAGTGCAGAGTAGAGTAGAGTATAATAGAGTATAGTAGAGAATAGTAGAGAATAATAGAGTAGAGAATAATAGAGCAGAGTAGAGTAGAGCATTATAGAGTAGAGAATAATAGAGCAGAGTAGAGTAGAGCATTATAGAGTAGAGAATAATAGAGAAGAGTACAGCATAATAGAGCAGAGTAGAGTAGAGTAGAGAATAATAGAGTAGATAATATTAGAGTACAGAATAATAGAGCAGAGCAGAGTACAGAATAATAGAGCAGAGTAGAGTAGAGAATAATAGAGCAGAGCAGAGTAGAGTATAATAGAGGAGAGAATAATAGAGTAGAGTACAATAGAGCAGAGTAGAGTAGAGAATAATAGAGCAGAGCAGAGTAGAATAATAGAGCAGAGTAGATTAGAGGATAACAGAGTAGAGCAGAGTAACAGAGTAGAGCAGAGCATAATAGAGTAGAGAATAATAGAGCAGAGCAGAGTAGAGTAGAGTATAATAGAGTGGAGAATAATAGAGCAGAGCAAAGTAGAGAATAATAGAGCAGAGCAGAGAATAATAGAGTAGAGAATAATAGAACTGAGCAGAGTAGAGTATAATAGAGTAGAGTAGAGCAGAGAATAACAGAGTAGAGAATAATAGTCAAGTATAATAAAGCAGAGCAGAGTATATAATAACAGAGCAGAGCAGAGTAGAGAATAATATAGCAGAGTAGAGAATAATAGAGCAGAGAATAATAGAGTACAGCAGAGTAAAGCAGAGTAGAGTAGAGAATAATAGAGCAGAGTAGAGAATAATAGAGTAGAGAATAATAGAGTACAGCAGAGTACAGCAGAGTAGAGTAAAGTGGAGTAAATGAGAGTAGATATGGTACAGTAGAGCAGAGTAGAGTAGAGCAGAGTAGAGCAGAATAGAGTAAATGAGAGTATATTGTTGTACAGTAAAGCAGAGTAAAGTAGAGTAGAGTAGATTAGAGCAGAGTCGAGTAGAGTGGAGTAAATGGGAGTAGATTGTGGTACAATAGAGCAGGGACAAGTAGAGCAGAGTACAGCAGAGTAGAGTAGAGTAGAGTAGAGTAGAGTAGAGTAGAGTAGAGTAGAGTAAATGAGAGTAGGTTGTGGTACAGTAGAGCAGAGTAGAGTAGAGTAAAGTAGAGTGCAGTACAGTACAGTAGAGAAAAGTACAGTGAATGAGAGTAGATTATGGTCCAGTAGAGCAGAGCAGAGTAGAGTAGAGTAGAGTAGAGTAGAGTAGAGTAGAGTAGAGTACAGTAGAGTAAAGTATACAGCCCTTAGCGGTGGTATAATAACCATATACCACAACAAACGAGGTGCCTTATTGCTATTATAAACTGGTTACCAACGTAATTAGATCAGTAAAAATACATGTTTTATCATATCCGTGATATACCACGGCTGTCAGCCAATCAGCAGTCAGGGCTCGACCACCAAGTTTATAATAGAGTCTACTATACACTGTGTGTGCATGAAGAGCTTGTTGAATTAGCTAAATCTTTATTTAGAGCCATCCCAAACACAGTCAACAACACAGCAGATATTCCTCAACCCTCTTCAGCATAATATATCCGTGCAACGAGGAGAACAGGAAGTGGGCCGGGTTCCATAATCCCTCTCTCTATTTCGCATCCCAAAACTGGGAATCTGGTTGAAATTGGGGAATCAGATTGGCCCCGGGTTGCTCTGCCTCGGAGCGTTCTGGTTCAAAGTCCGGAGCCCGGAGGGAGTTGGGAATCTGGGATATCAGCGTGAAGGAAATGTCCTAACGAAGCATGCAGTGAGCTTGTTAGTGTGTGTGGCGAACGTGTGCGCCCGTGCGTGTGTGTGTGTGTGTGTTTAATACTCGCCAAACCAAGCAGGCAGTGTCTGAGTGTGATGTGTCTCATTGGTAATCATTCTACCATAGAGGAATCATCAGGTGGATGAATCGTTCCTCATCCAGTATCCTCTATCATAGTGGCACCTCATCTCGTATCCTCTACCATAGTGGCACCTCATCTAGTATCCTCTACCATAGTGGCACCTCATCTAGTATCCTCTACCATAGTGGCATATCTCATCTAGTATCCTCTACCGTAGTGGCATATCTCATCTAGTACCCTCTACCATAGTGGCATATCTCATTGAGTATTCTCTACCATAGTGGCAAATCTCATCCAGTATTCTCTACCATAGTGGCACCTCATCTAGTATCATCTACCATAGTGGCACCTCATCTAGTATCGTCTACCATAGTGACATCTCATCTAGTATTCTCTACCATAGTGGCACCTCATCTAGTAACCTCTACCATAGCGGCATATCTCATCTAGTATCTTCTACCATAGTGGCACCTCATCTAGTAACCTCTACCATAGCGGCATATCTCATCTAGTATCTTCTACCATAGTGGCACCTCATCTAGTATATTCTACCATAGAGGCACCTCATCTAGTATCCTCTACCATAGTAGCACATCATCTAGTATCCTCTACCATAGTGGCACCTCATCTAGTATCCTCTACCATAGTGGCACCTCATCTAGTATCCTCTACCATAGTGGCACCTCATCTAGTATCCTCTACCATAGTGGCACCTCATCTACTATCCTCTACCATAGAGGCACCGCATCTAGTACCCTCTACCATTGTGCCACCTCATCTAGTATCCTCTACCATAGTGGCACCTCATCTAGTATCCTCTACCATAGCGGCACCTCATCTTGTATCCTCTACCATAGTGGCACCTCATCTAGTATCCTCTACCATAGTGGCACCTCATCTAGTATCCTCTACCATAGTAGCACCTCATCTAGTATCCTCTACCATAGCGGCACCTCATCTAGTATCCTCTACCACAGTGGCACCTCATCTAGTATTCTCTACCACAGTGGCACCTCATCTAGTATCCTCTACCACAGTGGCACCTCATCTAGTATCCTCTACCATAGTAGCACCTCATCTAGTATCCTCTACCATAGTGGCACCTCATCTAGTATTCTCTACCACAGTGGCACCTCATCTAGTATCCTCTACCATAGTAGCACCTCATCTAGTATCCTCTAACATAGAGGCACCGCATCTAGTATTCTCTACCATAGTAGCACCTCATCTAGTATCCTCTACCACAGTGGCACCTCATCTAGTATCCTCTACCATAGTAGCACCTCATCTAGTATCCTCTAACATAGAGGCACCGCATCTAGTATTCTCTACCATAGTAGCACCTCATCTAGTATCCTCTACCACAGTGGCACCTCATCTAGTATCCTCTACCATAGTAGCACCTCATCTAGTATCCTCTACCATAGAGGCACCGCATCTAGTATTCTCTACCATAGTGGCACCTCATCTAGTATCCTCTACCACAGGGGTACCTCATCTAGTATCCCCTACCATAGAAGCACCTCATCTAGTATCCTCTACCATAGTGGCATCACTCATCTAGTATCCTCTACCATAGTGGCATAACTCATTTAGTATCCTGTACTCTGCTCTACCATAGTAGCATCTCATCTAGTATCCTCTACCATAGTAGCACCTCATCTACTGTCCTTTACTATAGTGGTACCTCATCTAGTATCCTCTCCGATAGTGGCACCTCATCTAGTATCCTCTACCATAGTGGCACCTCATCTTGTATCCTCTACCACAGTGGCACCTCATCTAGTATCCTCTACCATAGTAGCACCTCTACCATAGAGGCACCGCATCTAGTATTCTCTACCATAGTGGCACCTCATCTAGTATCCTCTACCACAGTGGCACCTCATCTAGTATCCTCTACCATAGTGGCACCTCATCTAGTATCCTCTACCATAGTGGCACCTCATCTAGTATCCTCTACCATAGTGGCACCTCATCTAGTATCCTCTACCATAGTGGCACCTCATCTAGTATACTCTACCATAGTGGCACCTCATCTAGTATCCTCTACCATAGTGGCACCTCATCTAGTATCATCTACCATAGTGGCACCTCATCTAGTATCCTCTACCATAGTGGCACCTCATCTAGTATCCTCTACCATAGTGGCACCTCATCTAGTATCATCTACCATAGTGGCACCTCATCTAGTATCCTCTACCTTAGTGGCACCTCATCTAGTATCCTCTACCATAGTGGCACCTCATCTAGTATCCTCTACCATAGTGGCACCTCATCTAGTATCCTCTACCACAGTGGCACCTCATCTAGTATCCTCTACCATAGTGGCACCTCATCTAGTATCCTCTACCATAGTGGCAGCTCATCTTGTATCCTCTACCATAGTGGCACCTCATCTAGTATCCTCTACCATAGTGGCACCTCATCTTGTATCCTCTACCATAGTGTAAATCCTCATCTAGTATCCTCTACCATAGTGGCACCTCATCTAGTATCCTCTACCATAGTGGCACCTCATCTAGTATCCTCTACCGTAGTGGCATATCTCATCTAGTATTCTCTACTATAGTGGCATATCTCATCGAGTATTCTCTACCATAGTAGCACATCATCTAGTATCTTCTACCATAGTGGCACCTCATCTAGTATCATCTACCATAGTGGCACCTCATCTAGTATTCTCTACCATACTGGCAACTCATCTAGTATCCTCTACCATAGTGGCACCTCATCTAGTAACCTCTACCATAGCGGCATATCTCATCTAGTATCTTCTACCATAGTGGCACCTCATCTAGTATATTCTACCATAGAGGCACCTCATCTAGTATCCTCTACCATAGTAGCACCTCATCTAGTATCCTCTACCATAGTGGCACCTCATCTAGTATCCTCTACCATAGTGGCACCTCATCTAGTATTCTCTACCACAGTGGCACCTCATCTAGTATCCTCTACCACAGTGGCACCTCATCTAGTATCCTCTACCACAGTGGCACCTCATCTAGTATCCTCTACCACAGTGGCACCTCATCTAGTATCCTCTACCATAGCGGCACCTCATCTAGTATCCTCTACCATAGTGGCACCTCATCTAGTATCCTCTACCATAGAAGCACCTCATCTAGTATTCTCTACCATGTTGGCATACCTCATCTAGTATCCTCTACCATAGTGGCATACCTCATCTAGTATCCTCTACCATAGTGGCATCACTCATCTAGTGTCCTCTACCATAGTGGCATACCTCATCTAGTATCCTCCACTCAGCTCTACCATAGTAGCACCTCATCTAGTATCCTTTACCATAGTGCTACCTCATCTAGTAACCTCTACCATAGTGGCACCTCATCTAGTATTCTCTACCATAGTGGCACCTCATCTAGTATCCTCTACCATAGTGGCATACCTCATTTAGTATCCTCTACTCTGCTCTACCATCGTAGCATCTCATCTAGTATCATCTACCATAGTGGCACCTCATCTAGTATTCTCTACCATAGTGGCACCTCATCTAGTATCCTCTACCATAGTGGCATACCTCATTTAGTATCCTCTACTCTGCTCTACCATCGTAGCATCTCATCTAGTATCCTCTACCATAGTGGCATCTCATCTAGTATCATCTACCATAGTAGCACCTAATCTAGTATCATTTACCATAGTTGTACCTCATCTAGTATCCTCTACCATAGTGGCACCTCATCTAGTATCCTCTACCATAGAGGCACCTCATCTAGTATCCCCTAACATAGTTGCACCTCATCTAGTATCCTCTACCATAGTGGCACCTCATCTAGTATCCTCTACCACAGTGGCACCTCATCTAGTATCCTCTATCATAGTGGCATATCTCATCTAGTATTCTCTACCATAGTGGCACCTCATCTAGTATCCTCAATCATAGTGGCATATCTCATCTAGTATCCTCTACCATAGTATCATGTCTCATCGAGTATCCTCTACGACAGTGGCACCTCATCTAGGATCCTCTCCGATAGTGGCACCTCATCTAGTATCCTCTACCATAGTGGCACCTCATCCAGTATCCTCTACCATAGTGGCACCTCATCTAGTATTCTCTACCATAGGTGCACCTCATCTAGTATCCTCAATCATAGTGGCATATCTCATCTAGTATCCTCTACCATAGTGGCACCTCATCTAGTATCCTCTACCATAGTGGCACCTCATCTAGTATCATCTACCATAGGTTTATACCTCATCTAGTATCCTCTACAATAGGTTTATACCTCATCTTGTATCCTCTAATACTGTGGCAATCCTCATCTAAATATATAGTTGCTCATCACTTCTCCATGATGGGATTTTTTGAGTCCTTCCTTCATAGGACTTGTTAGTTGACTAAAGAGTATAATGAGGAAATAGTTTCTCTGTCTCTCAGTCAATCAGCCAGTCAGTCAGTCACTCTCTCTCTCTCTCTCTCTCTCTCTCTCTCTCTCAATTCAATTCAATTCAATTCAATTCAATTCAAGGGGCTTTATTGGCATGGGAAACATGTGTTAACATTGCCAAAGCAAGTGAGGTAGATAATATATATATCTCTCTCTCTCTCTCTCTCTCTCTCTCTCTCTCTCTCTCTCTCTCTCAATTCAATTCAATTCAATTCAAGGGGCTTTATTGGCATGGGAAACATGTGTTAACATTGCCAAAGCAAGTGAGGTAGATAATACACAAAAGTGAAATAAACAATACAAATGAACAGTAAACATTACACATACAGAAGTTTCAAAACAAGAAAGACATTACAAATGTCATATTATATATATACAGTGTTGTAACAATGTACAAATGGTTAAAGCACACAAGTTAAAATAAATAAGCATAAATATGGGTTGTATTTACAATGGTGTTTGTTCTTCACTGGTTGCCCTTTTCTTGTGGCAACAGGTCACAAATCTTGCTGCTGTGATGGCACACTGTGGAATTTCACCCAGTAGATATGGGAGTTTATCAAAATTGGATTTGTTTTCAAATTCTTTGTGGATCTGTGTAATCTGAGGGAAATATGTCTCTCTAATATGGTCATACATTGGGCAGGAGGTTAGGAAGTGCAGCTCAGTTTCCACCTCATTCTCTCTCTCTCTCTCTCTCTCTCTCTCTCTCTCTCTCTCTCTCTCTCTCTCTCTCTCTCTCTCTCTCTCTCTCTCTCTCTCTCTCTCCCCGTCTCTCCCTCGTTATCCCTCTCTCTCTCTCTCTCTCTGTGTGCATCATTACAATGTAACACACAGCTGCTGTGCGTAAGGCCTAGTCCCTCCACCCTAGCTCTCAGTCTTAAGCAGCAGTAATCTCTTCTTGTCTCTAATAGTCCTGCCGGACAAGGTCTCCTTATCCCTCTCTCCGTCCTCTCTCTGTTCCTCCCTCTCTCCATATGCTTCTCTGTTACCCCCTGTCTCGTCCCTCTTTCTGTTCCTCTCTCTCTGTCCCTCTCTCCGTGTCTCCCTCTCTCTGTCTCTCTCTCCCTCTCTCCCTCTCTCTGTCCCTCTCTCTGTCTCTCCCTCTCTCCCTCTCTCTGTCCCTCTCTCCGTCTTGCCCTCTCTCTGTCTCTCTCTCCCTCTCTCCCTCTCTCTGTCCCTCTCTCTGCCCCTCTCTCTGTCTCTCTCTCCCTCTCTCCCTCTCTCCCTCTCTCTGTCCCTCTCTCCCTCTCTCCATCTCTCCCTCGCTCCCTCTCTCTGTCTCTCTCTCTGTCCCTCTCTCTGTTCCTCTGATTTACAGAAAGCAATATGTAACAGTTTCCTTATTTTCTCCAGCGGGTCGTCGCTCCCTGACAGTAAATCTCTATTAGCAATTTTCCTCCATATGGCTGCATGAAAAAGTCATCCTGCAGAGCCTCGGGAAGAGGGTTACAACTGAGAGCTGAGAGAGAGAATCTGGTTAAATGGAAGCTTTTGGGGTTTGGGTTGGTGTGTGTGTGTGTTGGGGGGGAGGGCCTGGCTGTGTGTATGTGTGTGTGTGTGTGTGGGGGGGGGGGGGGTTGCGGTGTATGGTATGTTGTGCGTGTGTATGTATGTGTGTGTGTACCTGTGTGTGTTTGTGTGCATGTGTGTGTGTGTGTGTGTGCGTGCGCGTGTCTGTGTGTGTGTGTGTGTGTGTGTGTGTGTGTGTGTGTGTGTGTGTGTGTGTGTGTGTGTGTGTGTGTGTGTGTGTGTGTGTGTGTGTGTGTGTGTGTGTGTGTGTGTGTGTGTGTGTGTGTGTGTGTGTGTGTGTGTGTGTGTGTGTGTGTGTGTGTTTGTGTGTGTGTATGTATGTGTGTGTGTGTATCTTTTGTGTATCTGTGTGTGTGTGTGTGTATCTGTGTGTGTATCTGTGTGTGATTGTGTGCGTGTATGTATGTGTGTGTATGTGTGTCTATCTGTGTGTGTTTGTGTGCGTGTGTGTGTGTGTGTGTGTGTGTGTGTGTGTGTGTGTGTGTGTGTGTGTGTGTGTGTGTGTGTGTGTGTGTGTGTGTGTGTGTGTGTGTGTGTGTGTGTGTGTGTGTGTGTGTGTGTGTGTGTGTGTGTGTGTCTCTCTGTGCGTGTAAATCTTTGTCTGAGTCGTCAGGATCTATAGCACCTGTTTTCCTCTACTGCTACAAAGAAAATTAGAGAAACTTTTATGAATCGCCCAGAACAAGAACCTGTTTGGTTCTATCTCAGTACTAGGACCTGTTTGGTTCTATCTCAGTACTAGGACCTGTTTGGTTCTATCTCAGTACTAGGACCTGTTTGGTTCTATCTTAGTACTAGGACCTGTTTGGTTCTATCTCCGTACTAGGACCTGTTTGGTTCTATCTCAGTACTAGGACCTGTTTGGTTCTATCTCAGTACTAGGACCTGTTTGGTTCTATCTCAGTACTAGGACCTGTTTGGTTCTATCTCAGTACTAGGACCTGTTTGGTTCTATCTCAATACAATGACCTGTTTGGTTCTATCTCAGTACTAGGACCTGTTTGGTTCTATCTCCGTACTAGGACCTGTTTGGTTCTATCTCAGTACTAGGACCTGTTTGGTTCTATCTCAGTACTAGGACCTGTTTGGTTCTATCTCAGTACTAGGACCTGTTTGGTTCTATCTCAGTACTAGGACCTGTTTGGTTCTATCTCAGTACTAGGACCTGTTTGGTTCTATCTCAGTACTAGGACTTGTTTGGTTCTATCCCAACACAAGGACACTTGGTGTGCGTTCATACATTTCCCCCAGAAAGTCAGAGGGCTCCCTGTGCCATTCATAAATTCAGAACGTTTCCCTCTCGGAACGAGGGAGGGATGGAGGTAAGGAGGGAAGGAGGGAGAGAGAGAGAGAGAGAGAGAGCAGCCAGTATTACCCCACTGCATCTCTCACTCCATGAAAGATGCATACAATCAACGGCTCAGACAGTTTCCTACCAGGCCCATCCATCTGAGGGAAACTGGATCAGCAGACCTCCATTCCAGCTCTGCACTGACCAGTCCCACCTGCACAGAATGGGCCATCAGGAGCCAGTACTAACAGGCCATAAAGCACCATAATACACAATAAGCCTCGTTCACACAGGTCCTGGATGGATAGCACATGTATTTTCTTTCTTTCTTCTTGTTTTTCTTTCTCTCTCTCTCCTTCTCTCTGTCTCTCTCTCCTTCTCTTTGTCTCTCCCCCCTTCTCTCTGTCTCTCTCTCCTTCTCTTTGTCTCTCTCTCCTTCTCTTTGTCTCTCCCCCTTCTCTCTGTCTCTCTCTCCTTCTCTCTCCCCCCTTCTCTCTTTCTCTCTCTCCTTCTCTCTGTCTCTCCCCCCTTCTCTCTGTCTCTCTCTCCTTCTCTCTGTCTCTCTCTCCTTCTCTCTGTCTCTCTCTCCTTCTCTTTGTCTCTCCCCCCTTCTCTCTTTCTCTCTCTCAATTCACTTTCAATTTAAGGGGCATAGTTGGCATGGGAAACATATGTTTACATTACCAAAACAAGTGAAATAGACAATAAACAAAAGTGAAATAAACAATTAAAAACAGTAAACATTACACTCACAAAAGTTTCAAAAGAATAAACACATTTCAAATGTCATATATCTATATACAGTGTTGTAACAATATGCAAATGTAAAAAAACATAAATATAGGTTGTATTTACAATAGTGTTTGTTCTTCACTGGTTGCCCTTTTCTTGTGTCAACAGGTCACACATCTTACTGCTGTGATGTCACACTGTTGTATTTCACCCAGTAGATATGGGAGTTTATCAAAATTGGATTTGTTTTTAAATTCTTTGTGCGTCTGTGTCATCTAAGGGAAATATGTTGTTAGCCAAGTCAGATCGCTATATATGATTGTGATTTTTCAGGTCTACAGTTCTTGGTTATGATAAGAAATACTTTTGCTGATTGTCAAAGAGATGGCTGGACTCCACGAGAAAGACAGCTAGCCATTACCTTTACCTTGACCTACAGGTCAAGTTCCAGTCAGAGGGAGTTCAGTCATAAGCTTCTATGTCAAAGTTCATAATGTATGTAAATGTATTTACATGTCTCTCTCTCTCTCTGTGTCTGTACTTCTCTCTCTCAAATTATCGCTCTCTCTACTTCTCCCTTTCCCTCTCTCTCTCTCTCTCTTTCTCTCTCTCACACTCTCTCTTTTTCTCTCTCTCTTTATCTCTCTTTATCTATCTTTCTCTCTCTCACACTCTCTCTCTTTCTCTCTCTCACTCTCTCTCACTCTCCACCCCTGACACACACACAGACATGCACACACTGCTCCATCCATCCCATCCATCCAGTATGATTAGATTAGGCCCATTATTAATGGGTGTCTGTGAGCCAGAAGACACCGGGGTCACCAGGAGTTTAATTCTATTCTCAGATAACTTCATTTGGCCTGATGCGATTGTTATTGCCCCGGTGCTAGATGTTTATAGGAAACAATAGCTCCAAGAACAGACATCCTAGTTAAAGGGGTCAGACTGGTCCATTAGAGTACAGCTGAATTGTTCTACGAAGTCAGTGCCTTTTGGGTAGTGTACTGTATAACTTTGTGACAAAAATGACTTTTAACATTCTGTCATGAAGAGCACATGTTCAACTTAATAAAGAAATGTTTTCCCATCTCAAGAGGTTCAATAAAACAATGACTACAGTAAGTGCTTGTTAAGTGACCGTAACAGGGTTGACCGTAACAGGGTTGACAGTAACAGGGTTGACAGTAACAGGGTTGACAGTAACAGGGTTGACCTTAACAGGGTTGACCTTAACAGGGTTGACAGTAACAGGGTTGACAGTAGCAGGGTTGACCATAACAGGGTTGACCGTAACAGGGTTGACAGTAACATGGTTGACAGTAACAGGGTTGAGAGTAACAGGGTTGACAGTAACAGGGTTGACAGTAACCGGGTTGAGAGTAACAGGGTTGACAGTAACAGGGTTGAGAGTAACAGGGTTGACCATAACAGGGTTGACCATAACAGGGTTGACCGTAACAGGGTTGACCGTAACAGGGTTGACCGTAACATGGTTGACAGCAACAGGGTTGACAGTAACAGGGTTGACAGTAACAGGGTTGACAGTAACAGGGTTGACAGCAACAGGGTTGACCATAACAGGGTTGACAGTAACATGGCTGACAGCAATGGGGTTGACAGTAACAGGGTTGACCGTAACAGCGTTGACAGTAACAGAGTTGACAGTAACAGGGTTGACAGTAACGGGGTTGACAGTAACAGGGTTGACAGTAACAGGGTTGACCATAACAGGGTTGAGAGTAACAGGGTTGACGATTTCATCTTAAATCAACCATAAATCCCCTTGTGACAGTAGAAATGCAAGCTTGGTCGAGAGTAGAACCAGCCCACTTGCTTTCACACTGATTTGACTACTAGATGGGCAATGTTCCTTTTGAATTGTTTTTCTCCAAAATACATATTTAAATGAGAGTTCAGTTCACGTAACACGGTTGACCTTAAAATGAGGAACAGGTATTTGTTTTACCCCTTAAAAATGAACCACTAATCACATGAAATAATCATCTTCAGAACTTGACGACATGTTGGGGTTTAGTGGGTCGACCCCTAAAGGTCACAGTGGGAACTTTGGCACTTTAGCAAGTTTTATTCATGTACACATTTTCCATGTGATCTATATGAAATAGCTCTTCATTTAATATAACAGGCTGTTAAAATCCAATATTGGTGCACAATTTATATATATTTTTTAAATCAAAGGGATGCAAAAGGCACTCATTTCGTGGAAAGACCCAGCTACAGCAGGCCTCTCTTCACCCTATTCCCTATGCAGTGCTGTACTTTTTGACAAGGGTTACACCACAGGAATCTGAGTAGGGTGCCATTTGACATGCAGATGAAGTGAAGGCCTGCTGCTGGCTTCACTGTCTGATTTAGGGTCATTCCCCAAGTACAGAGACGGGCTCAACGGAGAGCTAGATATGGATGACCTCATTGAATGGATTACTGTGTCTATCATAAATATACTCAATGTACTGGATAGTGAATGTACTGAGAGAGAGAGAGAGAGAGAGAGAGAGAGAGAGAGAGAGAGAGAGAGAGAGAGAGAGAGAGAGAGAGAGAGAGAGAGAGAGAGGGAGGGAGGGAGAACGAGGGAGAGCGAGAGAGAGGAGTGGGAGTGGAGGGGGGAGAGACTCTGGGGTTTCATGATAATGTTCTACAGCTCTATAGTAAATCTTGTGTTTTATTGTTCCTACTACACCGCTAACGAAGGTAGATATTATCGTACGTGATACACATTCATCACTTACTGGCATGGAACCTCTCAAATAAAGCAATCTGCAGTGACAGGAGATGAACAGAGATTGATACTGACATAGGAGAACTGTAGAGGAGATTAGACCTGGACACACACACACACACACACACCACACACACACCACACACACCCACACACACACACACACCCACACACACACACACACACACACACACACACACACACACACACACACACACACACACACACACACACACACACACACACACACACACACACACACAGAGAGATTAGATCTGTGCAGATAGCATTTCAGCAACGCTGATTTGCAACTCTGTAAGATAGGTACAGTTACACACCTGCCACCAGACTAAAACAGTATACTGATGTTCTGCCCCCACATTCATACTGATGTTCTGCCCTCACATTCATACTGATGTTCTGCCCT
>NC_092088.1:94950809-94992281 GCF_045679555.1 Salvelinus alpinus
GTTTCTGTTTCACTGACTTCCTCCATCCATTCCCAGTGTGCCTAGAGTCAGTCACCTCCACCGAGCTACAACAGTGACATCTAGTGTGTCTAGTCTCCATAGACATAGAATGTATTTATACATCATCTATAGATTCTATTTCTATGCTACTTTCCACTAGGGTCAACAGTGTTGTTTAAGCCCTGGTCTTGATAACCCACACGGTGTGCAGGCTGTTTAACCCTGGTCCTAGTAACCCACACAGTGTGCAGGCTGTTTAAGCCCTGGTCCTGGTAACCCACACGGTGTGCAGGCTGTTTAAGCCCTGGTCCTGGTAACCCACACGGTGTGCAGGCTGTTTAACCCTGGTCCTAGTAACCCACACAGTGTGCAGGCTGTTTAAGCCCTGGTCCTGGTAACCCACACGGTGTGCAGGCTGTTTAAGCCCTGGTCCTGGTAACCCACACGGTGTGCAGGCTGTTTAAGCCCTGGTCCTGGTAACCCACACGGTGTGCAGGCTGTTTAAGCCCTGGTCCTGGTAACTCACACGGTGTGCAGCCTGTTTAAGCCCTGGTCCTGGTAACCCACACGGTGTGCAGGCTGTTTAAGCCCTGGTCCTGGTAACCCACACGGTGTGCAGGCTGTTTAAGCCCTGGTCCTGGTAACCCACACGGTGTGCTGGCTGTTTAAGCCCTGGTCCTGGTAACCCACACGGTGTGCAGGCTGTTTAACCCTGGTCCTGGTAACCCACACGGTGTGCAGGCTGTTTAAGCCCTGGTCCTGGTAACCCACACGGTGTGCAGGCTGTTTAACCCTGGTCCTGGTAACCCACACGGTGTGCAGGCTGTTTAAGCCCTGGTCCTGGTAACCCACACGGTGTGCTGGCTGCTTAAGCCCTGGTCCTGGTAACCCACACGGTGTGCAGGCTGTTTAAGCCCTGGTCCTGGTAACCCACACGGTGTGCTGGCTGTTTAAGCCCTGGTCCTGGTAACCCACACGGTGTGCAGGCTGTTTAAGCCCTGGTCCTGGTAACCCACACAGTGTGCAGGCTGTTCAAGCCCTGGTCCTGGTAACCCACACGCTGTGCAGGCTGTTCAAGCCCTGGTCCTGGTAACCCACACGGCGTGCAGCCTTCTGTTCCAGACCACCAATAATACACTTGCTGCAGCTAAACCAAAGCCTTGATTATGACTTGATTAGGCAATGTCCCCTTTGAGAGACACAGGTGCCAGTAGAAAATGATCCAGGATCAGGTTTTACGTGTAGCTCAATCTGGTGTCGGTTTGGGATTGAATACAGAGAGTAGATCTTGGATCAGTTTCTGTTGGTGTTGTTTGACATGAGAGCATCCAGCAGAGTGTACAGTACGGTACGACAGAGGCAGAGCTGGTACTGTGATTCTGTACATTATTCGGTAGGCCTTACATTGTGTCGTAACTGATGGTTTCATTCCAATCTCCACCATAAAGCTGTCATCGCTGGGATTGTCTGCCAGAGATCACTTCCCTTTTCTATCTCTCTTTGTGGTCATGCACGGCTTGTGGTCTGTCTGGAAAACCCAGATAAGAACTGACACTTTATACGATGAGAGAGTTAATGGACGTTTACTACAGTTGGTACATGAACGTGTGTGTGCGGGTTCACCAGGATGTGAGTGTGAGTCCTACATGCTGGTCAGTGTGTGTGCAGGTTCACCAGGATAATAGAGTAGCCATGCTGGTGTACATTATTTATTGTTGGGGGGGGGGGGTATTAGTGTAGATCTCCTGCATCACTCTGAGGTAACCTCTAGTTACAGTAACCTGGGGCGGCAGGTAGCCTAGTGTTTAGAGCGTTGGATTAAGAACCTAAAGGTTGCTAGATCAAATCCCCTGAACTGACAAGATAAAAATCTGTCATTCTGCCCCTGAACAAGGCAGTTAACCCACTGTTCCTAGGCCATTATTGAAAATGAGAATTTGTTCTTAACTGACTTGCCTAGTTAAATAAATCTGAAAAATGTCCTAATCAACTAGTCCCACCAGTATGGAGACACTGCAACTTTACAGTAAAACAGACTGAATGAGATGAGTGACAGAGATGACCCTCAAAGGTTTCACACTGTGCATACTGTGAGCCAAATAACAAATTCTCCTTACAGTATTCTTAAACACAAGCTAGCTCCACAAACGACTATTATTCTCAGAGCAGACCTGCTCTGACTGAAATAAAAACAGCATTCTTAAACACAAGCTAGCTCCACAGAGCAGACCTGCTCTGACTGGAATAAAAACAGCATTCTTAAACACAAGCTAGCTCCACAGAGCAGACCTGCTCTGACTGGAATAAAAACAGCATTCTTAAACACAAGCTAGCTCCACAGAGCAGACCTGCTCTGACTGGAATAAAAACAGCATTAGCACAGAATGAAGAGGCATGAATATGACATCACCGCCTCTCATCTCTCTTAATGCTGACCTTTAACACATAGCCATATCCATTAAACAGTGTGTGTGTTTGGGGCTGTGTGTGTCTGTGGGAGGGGGGAGTTGTGTGTGTGTGTCTGTGGGAGGGGGGAGTTGTGTGTGTGTGTCTGTGGGAGGGGGGACTTGTGTGTGTGTGTCTGTGGGAGGGGGGAGTTGTGTGTGTGTGTCTGTGGGAGGGGGGAGTTGTGTGTGTGTGTCTGTGGGAGGGGGGAGTTGTGTGTGTGTGTCTGTGGGAGGGGGGACTTGTGTGTGTGTGTGGGAGGGGGGAGTTGTGTGTGTTTGTGGGAGGGGGGACTTGTGTGTGTCTGTGGGAGGGGGGACTTGTGTGTGTGTGTGGGAGGGGGGAGTTGTGTGTGTGTGTCTGTGGGAGGGGGGAGTTGTGTGTGTGTGTCTGTGGGAGGGGGGAGTTGTGTGTGTGTGTCTGTGGGAGGGGGGAGTTGTGTGTGTGTGTCTGTGGGAGGGGGGACTTGTGTGTGTGTGTCTGTGGGAGGGGGGACTTGTGTGTGTGTGTCTGTGGGAGGGGGGACTTGTGTGTGTGTGTCTGTGGGAGGGGGGACTTGTGTGTGTGTGTGGGAGGGGGGACTTGTGTGTGTGTGTCTGTGGGAGGGGGGAGTTGTGTGTGTGTGTCTGTGGGAGGGGGGACTTGTGTGTGTGTGTCTGTGGGAGGGGGGAGTTGTGTGTGTGTGTCTGTGGGAGGGGGGACTTGTGTGTGTGTGTGGGAGGGGGGAGTTGTGTGTGTTTGTGGGAGGGGGGACTTGTGTGTGTCTGTGGGAGGGGGGACTTGTGTGTGTGTGTGGGAGGGGGGAGTTGTGTGTGTGTGTCTGTGGGAGGGGGGAGTTGTGTGTGTGTGTCTGTGGGAGGGGGGAGTTGTGTGTGTGTGTCTGTGGGAGGGGGGAGTTGTGTGTGTGTGTCTGTGGGAGGGGGGACTTGTGTGTGTCTGTGGGAGGGGGGACTTGTGTGTGTGTGTGGGAGGGGGGAGTTGTGTGTGTGTGTCTGTGGGAGGGGGGAGTTGTGTGTGTGTGTCTGTGGGAGGGGGGAGTTGTGTGTGTGTGTCTGTGGGAGAGGGGAGTTGTGTGTGTGTGTCTGTGGGAGGGGGGACTTGTGTGTGTGTGTCTGTGGGAGGGGGGACTTGTGTGTGTGTGTCTGTGGGAGGGGGGACTTGTGTGTGTGTGTGGGAGGGGGGACTTGTGTGTGTGTGTCTGTGGGAGGGGGGAGTTGTGTGTGTGTGTCTGTGGGAGGGGGGACTTGTGTGTGTGTGTCTGTGGGAGGGGGGAGTTGTGTGTGTGTGTCTGTGGGAGGGGGGACTTGTGTGTGTGTGTGGGAGGGGGGAGTTGTGTGTGTTTGTGGGAGGGGGGACTTGTGTGTGTCTGTGGGAGGGGGGACTTGTGTGTGTGTGTGGGAGGGGGGAGTTGTGTGTGTGTGTCTGTGGGAGGGGGGAGTTGTGTGTGTGTGTCTGTGGGAGGGGGGAGTTGTGTGTGTGTGTCTGTGGGAGGGGGGAGTTGTGTGTGTGTGTCTGTGGGAGGGGGGACTTGTGTGTGTCTGTGGGAGGGGGGACTTGTGTGTGGGAGGGGGGAGTTGTGTGTGTGTGTCTGTGGGAGGGGGGAGTTGTGTGTGTGTGTCTGTGGGAGGGGGGAGTTGTGTGTGTGTGTCTGTGGGAGGGGGGACTTGTGTGTGTGTGTCTGTGGGAGGGGGGAGTTGTGTGTGTGTGTCTGTGGGAGGGGGGACTTGTGTGTGTGTGTGGGAGGGGGGAGTTGTGTGTGTTTGTGGGAGGGGGGACTTGTGTGTGTCTGTGGGAGGGGGGACTTGTGTGTGTGTGTGGGAGGGGGGAGTTGTGTGTGTGTGTCTGTGGGAGGGGGGAGTTGTGTGTGTGTGTCTGTGGGAGGGGGGAGTTGTGTGTGTGTGTCTGTGGGAGGGGGGAGTTGTGTGTGTGTGTCTGTGGGAGGGGGGACTTGTGTGTGTCTGTGGGAGGGGGGAGTTGTGTGTGTTTGTGGGAGGGGGGACTTGTGTGTGTCTGTGGGAGGGGGGACTTGTGTGTGTGTGTGGGAGGGGGGAGTTGTGTGTGTGTGTCTGTGGGAGGGGGGAGTTGTGTGTGTGTGTCTGTGGGAGGGGGGAGTTGTGTGTGTGTGTCTGTGGGAGGGGGGACTTGTGTGTGTGTGTCTGTGGGAGGGGGGAGTTGTGTGTGTGTGTCTGTGGGAGGGGGGACTTGTGTGTGTGTGTCTGTGGGAGGGGGGACTTGTGTGTGTGTGTCTGTGGGAGGGGGGACTTGTGTGTGTGTGTCTGTGGGAGGGGGGACTTGTGTGTGTGTGTCTGTGGGAGGGGGGACTTGTGTGTGTGTGTCTGTGGGAGGGGGGAGGTGTGTGTTTGTGTGGGAGGGGGGACTTGTGTGTGTGTGTCTGTGGGAGGGGGGAGGTGTGTGTGTGTGTGGGAGGGGGGACTTGTGTGTGTGTGTGTGGGAGGGGGGACTTGTGTGTGTGTGTCTGTGGGAGGGGGGACTTGTGTGTGTGTGTCTGTGGGAGGGGGGACTTGTGTGTGTGTGTCTGTGGGAGGGGGGACTTGTGTGTGTGTGTCTGTGGGAGGGGGGACTTGTGTGTGTGTGTCTGTGGGAGGGGGGACTTGTGTGTGTGTGTCTGTGGGAGGGGGGACTTGTGTGTGTGTGTCTGTGGGAGGGGGGACTTGTGTGTGTGTGTCTGTGGGAGGGGGGAGGTGTGTGTTTGTGTGGGAGGGGGGACTTGTGTGTGTGTGTCTGTGGGAGGGGGGAGGTGTGTGTGTGTGTGGGAGGGGGGACTTGTGTGTGTGTGTGTGGGAGGGGGGACTTGTGTGTGTGTGTCTGTGGGAGGGGGGACTTGTGTGTGTGTGTCTGTGGGAGGGGGGAGGTGTGTGTGTGTGTGGGAGGGGGGACTTGTGTGTGTGTGTCTGTGGGAGGGGGGACTTGTGTGTGTGTGTCTGTGGGAGGGGGGAGTTGTGTGTGTGTGTCTGTGGGAGGGGGGAGTTGTGTGTGTGTGTCTGTGGGAGGGGGGAGTTGTGTGTGTGTGTCTGTGGGAGGGGGGAGTTGTGTGTGTGTGTCTGTGGGAGGGGGGACTTGTGTGTGTGTGTCTGTGGGAGGGGGGACTTGTGTGTGTGTGTCTGTGGGAGGGGGGACTTGTGTGTGTGTGTGGGAGGGGGGACTTGTGTGTGTGTGTCTGTGGGAGGGGAGAGTTGTGTGTGTGTGTCTGTGGGAGGGGGGACTTGTGTGTGTGTGTCTGTGGGAGGGGGGAGTTGTGTGTGTGTGTCTGTGGGAGGGGGGACTTGTGTGTGTGTGTGGGAGGGGGGAGTTGTGTGTGTTTGTGGGAGGGGGGACTTGTGTGTGTCTGTGGGAGGGGGGACTTGTGTGTGTGTGTGGGAGGGGGGAGTTGTGTGTGTATGTCTGTGGGAGGGGGGAGTTGTGTGTGTGTGTCTGTGGGAGGGGGGAGTTGTGTGTGTGTGTCTGTGGGAGGGGGGAGTTGTGTGTGTGTGTCTGTGGGAGGGGGGACTTGTGTGTGTCTGTGGGAGGGGGGACTTGTGTGTGTGTGTGGGAGGGGGGAGTTGTGTGTGTGTGTCTGTGGGAGGGGGGAGTTGTGTGTGTGTGTCTGTGGGAGGGGGGAGTTGTGTGTGTGTGTCTGTGGGAGGGGGGACTTGTGTGTGTGTGTCTGTGGGAGGGGGGAGTTGTGTGTGTGTGTCTGTGGGAGGGGGGACTTGTGTGTGTGTGTGGGAGGGGGGAGTTGTGTGTGTTTGTGGGAGGGGGGACTTGTGTGTGTCTGTGGGAGGGGGGACTTGTGTGTGTGTGTGGGAGGGGGGAGTTGTGTGTGTGTGTCTGTGGGAGGGGGGAGTTGTGTGTGTGTGTCTGTGGGAGGGGGGAGTTGTGTGTGTGTGTCTGTGGGAGGGGGGAGTTGTGTGTGTGTGTCTGTGGGAGGGGGGACTTGTGTGTGTCTGTGGGAGGGGGGAGTTGTGTGTGTTTGTGGGAGGGGGGACTTGTGTGTGTCTGTGGGAGGGGGGACTTGTGTGTGTGTGTGGGAGGGGGGAGTTGTGTGTGTGTGTCTGTGGGAGGGGGGAGTTGTGTGTGTGTGTCTGTGGGAGGGGGGAGTTGTGTGTGTGTGTCTGTGGGAGGGGGGACTTGTGTGTGTGTGTCTGTGGGAGGGGGGAGTTGTGTGTGTGTGTCTGTGGGAGGGGGGACTTGTGTGTGTGTGTCTGTGGGAGGGGGGACTTGTGTGTGTGTGTCTGTGGGAGGGGGGACTTGTGTGTGTGTGTCTGTGGGAGGGGGGACTTGTGTGTGTGTGTCTGTGGGAGGGGGGACTTGTGTGTGTGTGTCTGTGGGAGGGGGGAGGTGTGTGTTTGTGTGGGAGGGGGGACTTGTGTGTGTGTGTCTGTGGGAGGGGGGAGGTGTGTGTGTGTGTGGGAGGGGGGACTTGTGTGTGTGTGTGTGGGAGGGGGGACTTGTGTGTGTGTGTCTGTGGGAGGGGGGACTTGTGTGTGTGTGTCTGTGGGAGGGGGGACTTGTGTGTGTGTGTCTGTGGGAGGGGGGACTTGTGTGTGTGTGTCTGTGGGAGGGGGGACTTGTGTGTGTGTGTCTGTGGGAGGGGGGACTTGTGTGTGTGTGTCTGTGGGAGGGGGGACTTGTGTGTGTGTGTCTGTGGGAGGGGGGACTTGTGTGTGTGTGTCTGTGGGAGGGGGGAGGTGTGTGTTTGTGTGGGAGGGGGGACTTGTGTGTGTGTGTCTGTGGGAGGGGGGAGGTGTGTGTGTGTGTGGGAGGGGGGACTTGTGTGTGTGTGTGTGGGAGGGGGGACTTGTGTGTGTGTGTCTGTGGGAGGGGGGACTTGTGTGTGTGTGTCTGTGGGAGGGGGGACTTGTGTGTGTGTGTCTGTGGGAGGGGGGAGGTGTGTGTGTGTGTGGGAGGGGGGACTTGTGTGTGTGTGTCTGTGGGAGGGGGGACTTGTGTGTGTGTGTCTGTGGGAGGGGGGAGTTGTGTGTGTGTGTCTGTGGGAGGGGGGAGTTGTGTGTGTGTGTCTGTGGGAGGGGGGACTTGTGTGTGTGTGTCTGTGGGAGGGGGGACTTGTGTGTGTGTGTCTGTGGGAGGGGGGACTTGTGTGTGTGTGTGGGAGGGGGGACTTGTGTGTGTGTGTCTGTGGGAGGGGGGAGTTGTGTGTGTGTGTCTGTGGGAGGGGGGAGTTGTGTGTGTGTGTCTGTGGGAGGGGGGACTTGTGTGTGTGTGTCTGTGGGAGGGGGGACTTGTGTGTGTGTGTCTGTGGGAGGGGGGACTTGTGTGTGTGTGTGGGAGGGGGGACTTGTGTGTGTGTGTCTGTGGGAGGGGGGAGTTGTGTGTGTGTGTCTGTGGGAGGGGGGAGTTGTGTGTGTGTGTCTGTGGGAGGGGGGAGTTGTGTGTGTGTGTCTGTGGGAGGGGGGAGTTGTGTGTGTGTGTCTGTGGGAGGGGGGACTTGTGTGTGTGTGTGGGAGGGGGGAGTTGTGTGTGTTTGTGGGAGGGGGGACTTGTGTGTGTCTGTGGGAGGGGGGACTTGTGTGTGTGTGTGGGAGGGGGGAGTTGTGTGTGTGTGTCTGTGGGAGGGGGGAGTTGTGTGTGTGTGTCTGTGGGAGGGGGGAGTTGTGTGTGTGTGTCTGTGGGAGGGGGGAGTTGTGTGTGTGTGTCTGTGGGAGGGGGGACTTGTGTGTGTCTGTGGGAGGGGGGACTTGTGTGTGTGTGTGGGAGGGGGGAGTTGTGTGTGTGTGTCTGTGGGAGGGGGGAGTTGTGTGTGTGTGTCTGTGGGAGGGGGGAGTTGTGTGTGTGTGTCTGTGGGAGGGGGGACTTGTGTGTGTGTGTCTGTGGGAGGGGGGAGTTGTGTGTGTGTGTCTGTGGGAGGGGGGACTTGTGTGTGTGTGTGGGAGGGGGGAGTTGTGTGTGTTTGTGGGAGGGGGGACTTGTGTGTGTCTGTGGGAGGGGGGACTTGTGTGTGTGTGTGGGAGGGGGGAGTTGTGTGTGTGTGTCTGTGGGAGGGGGGAGTTGTGTGTGTGTGTCTGTGGGAGGGGGGAGTTGTGTGTGTGTGTCTGTGGGAGGGGGGACTTGTGTGTGTGTGTCTGTGGGAGGGGGGAGTTGTGTGTGTGTGTCTGTGGGAGGGGGGACTTGTGTGTGTGTGTCTGTGGGAGGGGGGACTTGTGTGTGTGTGTCTGTGGGAGGGGGGACTTGTGTGTGTGTGTCTGTGGGAGGGGGGACTTGTGTGTGTGTGTCTGTGGGAGGGGGGAGTTGTGTGTGTGTGTCTGTGGGAGGGGGGACTTGTGTGTGTCTGTGGGAGGGGGGAGTTGTGTGTGTTTGTGGGAGGGGGGACTTGTGTGTGTCTGTGGGAGGGGGGACTTGTGTGTGTGTGTGGGAGGGGGGAGTTGTGTGTGTGTGTCTGTGGGAGGGGGGAGTTGTGTGTGTGTGTCTGTGGGAGGGGGGAGTTGTGTGTGTGTGTCTGTGGGAGGGGGGACTTGTGTGTGTGTGTCTGTGGGAGGGGGGACTTGTGTGTGTGTGTCTGTGGGAGGGGGGACTTGTGTGTGTGTGTCTGTGGGAGGGGGGACTTGTGTGTGTGTGTCTGTGGGAGGGGGGACTTGTGTGTGTGTGTCTGTGGGAGGGGGGACTTGTGTGTGTGTGTCTGTGGGAGGGGGGACTTGTGTGTGTGTGTCTGTGGGAGGGGGGAGGTGTGTGTTTGTGTGGGAGGGGGGACTTGTGTGTGTGTGTCTGTGGGAGGGGGGAGGTGTGTGTGTGTGTGGGAGGGGGGACTTGTGTGTGTGGGAGGGGGGACTTGTGTGTGTGTGTCTGTGGGAGGGGGGACTTGTGTGTGTGTGTCTGTGGGAGGGGGGACTTGTGTGTGTGTGTCTGTGGGAGGGGGGACTTGTGTGTGTGTGTCTGTGGGAGGGGGGACTTGTGTGTGTGTGTCTGTGGGAGGGGGGACTTGTGTGTGTGTGTCTGTGGGAGGGGGGACTTGTGTGTGTGTGTCTGTGGGAGGGGGGACTTGTGTGTGTGTGTCTGTGGGAGGGGGGAGGTGTGTGTTTGTGTGGGAGGGGGGACTTGTGTGTGTGTGTCTGTGGGAGGGGGGAGGTGTGTGTGTGTGTGGGAGGGGGGACTTGTGTGTGTGTGTGTGGGAGGGGGGACTTGTGTGTGTGTGTCTGTGGGAGGGGGGACTTGTGTGTGTGTGTCTGTGGGAGGGGGGACTTGTGTGTGTGTGTCTGTGGGAGGGGGGAGGTGTGTGTGTGTGTGGGAGGGGGGACTTGTGTGTGTGTGTCTGTGGGAGGGGGGACTTGTGTGTGTGTGTCTGTGGGAGGGGGGACTTGTGTGTGTGTGTCTGTGGGAGGGGGGACTTGTGTGTGTGTGTCTGTGGGAGGGGGGACTTGTGTGTGTGTGTCTGTGGGAGGGGGGAGGTGTGTGTTTGTGTGGGAGGGGGGACTTGTGTGTGTGTGTCTGTGGGAGGGGGGAGGTGTGTGTGTGTGTGGGAGGGGGGACTTGTGTGTGTGTGTGTGGGAGGGGGGACTTGTGTGTGTGTGTCTGTGGGAGGGGGGAGTTGTGTGTGTGTGTCTGTGGGAGGGGGGAGTTGTGTGTGTGTGTCTGTGGGAGGGGGGACTTGTGTGTGTGTGTCTGTGGGAGGGGGGACTTGTGTGTGTGTGTCTGTGGGAGGGGGGACTTGTGTGTGTGTGTGGGAGGGGGGACTTGTGTGTGTGTGTCTGTGGGAGGGGGGAGTTGTGTGTGTGTGTCTGTGGGAGGGGGGAGTTGTGTGTGTGTGTCTGTGGGAGGGGGGACTTGTGTGTGTGTGTCTGTGGGAGGGGGGAGTTGTGTGTGTGTGTCTGTGGGAGGGGGGACTTGTGTGTGTGTGTGGGAGGGGGGAGTTGTGTGTGTTTGTGGGAGGGGGGACTTGTGTGTGTCTGTGGGAGGGAGGACTTGTGTGTGTGTGTGGGAGGGGGGAGTTGTGTGTGTGTGTCTGTGGGAGGGGGGAGTTGTGTGTGTGTGTCTGTGGGAGGGGGGAGTTGTGTGTGTGTGTCTGTGGGAGGGGGGAGTTGTGTGTGTGTGTCTGTGGGAGGGGGGACTTGTGTGTGTCTGTGGGAGGGGGGACTTGTGTGTGTGTGTGGGAGGGGGGAGTTGTGTGTGTGTGTCTGTGGGAGGGGGGAGTTGTGTGTGTGTGTCTGTGGGAGGGGGGAGTTGTGTGTGTGTGTCTGTGGGAGGGGGGACTTGTGTGTGTGTGTCTGTGGGAGGGGGGAGTTGTGTGTGTGTGTCTGTGGGAGGGGGGACTTGTGTGTGTGTGTGGGAGGGGGGAGTTGTGTGTGTTTGTGGGAGGGGGGACTTGTGTGTGTCTGTGGGAGGGGGGACTTGTGTGTGTGTGTGGGAGGGGGGAGTTGTGTGTGTGTGTCTGTGGGAGGGGGGAGTTGTGTGTGTGTGTCTGTGGGAGGGGGGAGTTGTGTGTGTGTGTCTGTGGGAGGGGGGAGTTGTGTGTGTGTGTCTGTGGGAGGGGGGACTTGTGTGTGTCTGTGGGAGGGGGGAGTTGTGTGTGTTTGTGGGAGGGGGGACTTGTGTGTGTCTGTGGGAGGGGGGACTTGTGTGTGTGTGTGGGAGGGGGGAGTTGTGTGTGTGTGTCTGTGGGAGGGGGGAGTTGTGTGTGTGTGTCTGTGGGAGGGGGGAGTTGTGTGTGTGTGTCTGTGGGAGGGGGGACTTGTGTGTGTGTGTCTGTGGGAGGGGGGAGTTGTGTGTGTGTGTCTGTGGGAGGGGGGACTTGTGTGTGTGTGTCTGTGGGAGGGGGGACTTGTGTGTGTGTGTCTGTGGGAGGGGGGACTTGTGTGTGTGTGTCTGTGGGAGGGGGGACTTGTGTGTGTGTGTCTGTGGGAGGGGGGACTTGTGTGTGTGTGTCTGTGGGAGGGGGGAGGTGTGTGTTTGTGTGGGAGGGGGGACTTGTGTGTGTGTGTCTGTGGGAGGGGGGAGGTGTGTGTGTGTGTGGGAGGGGGGACTTGTGTGTGTGTGTGTGGGAGGGGGGACTTGTGTGTGTGTGTCTGTGGGAGGGGGGACTTGTGTGTGTGTGTCTGTGGGAGGGGGGACTTGTGTGTGTGTGTCTGTGGGAGGGGGGACTTGTGTGTGTGTGTCTGTGGGAGGGGGGACTTGTGTGTGTGTGTCTGTGGGAGGGGGGACTTGTGTGTGTGTGTCTGTGGGAGGGGGGACTTGTGTGTGTGTGTCTGTGGGAGGGGGGACTTGTGTGTGTGTGTCTGTGGGAGGGGGGAGGTGTGTGTTTGTGTGGGAGGGGGGACTTGTGTGTGTGTGTCTGTGGGAGGGGGGAGGTGTGTGTGTGTGTGGGAGGGGGGACTTGTGTGTGTGTGTGTGGGAGGGGGGACTTGTGTGTGTGTGTCTGTGGGAGGGGGGACTTGTGTGTGTGTGTCTGTGGGAGGGGGGACTTGTGTGTGTGTGTCTGTGGGAGGGGGGAGGTGTGTGTGTGTGTGGGAGGGGGGACTTGTGTGTGTGTGTCTGTGGGAGGGGGGACTTGTGTGTGTGTGTCTGTGGGAGGGGGGACTTGTGTGTGTGTGTCTGTGGGAGGGGGGACTTGTGTGTGTGTGTCTGTGGGAGGGGGGACTTGTGTGTGTGTGTCTGTGGGAGGGGGGAGGTGTGTGTTTGTGTGGGAGGGGGGACTTGTGTGTGTGTGTCTGTGGGAGGGGGGAGGTGTGTGTGTGTGTGGGAGGGGGGACTTGTGTGTGTGTGTGTGGGAGGGGGGACTTGTGTGTGTGTGTCTGTGGGAGGGGGGACTTGTGTGTGTGTGTCTGTGGGAGGGGGGACTTGTGTGTGTGTGTCTGTGGGAGGGGGGAGGTGTGTGTGTGTGTGGGAGGGGGGACTTGTGTGTGTGTGTCTGTGGGAGGGGGGACTTGTGTGTGTGTGTCTGTGGGAGGGGGGACTTGTGTGTGTGTGTCTGTGGGAGGGGGGAGGTGTGTGTGTGTGTGGGAGGGGGGACTTGTGTGTGTGTGTCTGTGGGAGGGGGGACTTGTGTGTGTGTGTCTGTGGGAGGGGGGAGGTGTGTGTGTGTGTCTGTGGGAGGGGGGACTTGTGTGTGTCTGTGGGAGGGGGGACTTGTGTGTGTGTGTCTGTGGGAGGGGGGACTTGTGTGTGTGTGTCTGTGGGAGGGGGGAGGTGTGTGTGTCTGTGGGAGGGGGGACTTGTGTGTGTGTGTCTGTGGGAGGGGGGACTTGTGTGTGTGTGTCTGTGGGAGGGGGGACTTGTGTGTGTGTGTCTGTGGGAGGGGGGAGGTGTGTGTGTGTGTGGGAGGGGGGACTTGTGTGTGTGTGTCTGTGGGAGGGGGGAGTTGTGTGTGTGTGTCTGTGGGAGGGGGGACTTGTGTGTGTGTGTGGGAGGGGGGAGTTGTGTGTGTTTGTGGGAGGGGGGACTTGTGTGTGTCTGTGGGAGGGGGGACTTGTGTGTGTGTGTGGGAGGGGGGAGTTGTGTGTGTGTGTCTGTGGGAGGGGGGAGTTGTGTGTGTGTGTCTGTGGGAGGGGGGAGTTGTGTGTGTGTGTCTGTGGGAGGGGGGACTTGTGTGTGTGTGTCTGTGGGAGGGGGGAGTTGTGTGTGTGTGTCTGTGGGAGGGGGGACTTGTGTGTGTGTGTCTGTGGGAGGGGGGACTTGTGTGTGTGTGTCTGTGGGAGGGGGGACTTGTGTGTGTGTGTCTGTGGGAGGGGGGACTTGTGTGTGTGTGTCTGTGGGAGGGGGGAGTTGTGTGTGTGTGTCTGTGGGAGGGGGGACTTGTGTGTGTCTGTGGGAGGGGGGAGTTGTGTGTGTTTGTGGGAGGGGGGACTTGTGTGTGTCTGTGGGAGGGGGGACTTGTGTGTGTGTGTGGGAGGGGGGAGTTGTGTGTGTGTGTCTGTGGGAGGGGGGAGTTGTGTGTGTGTGTCTGTGGGAGGGGGGAGTTGTGTGTGTGTGTCTGTGGGAGGGGGGACTTGTGTGTGTGTGTCTGTGGGAGGGGGGACTTGTGTGTGTGTGTCTGTGGGAGGGGGGACTTGTGTGTGTGTGTCTGTGGGAGGGGGGACTTGTGTGTGTGTGTCTGTGGGAGGGGGGACTTGTGTGTGTGTGTCTGTGGGAGGGGGGACTTGTGTGTGTGTGTCTGTGGGAGGGGGGACTTGTGTGTGTGTGTCTGTGGGAGGGGGGAGGTGTGTGTTTGTGTGGGAGGGGGGACTTGTGTGTGTGTGTCTGTGGGAGGGGGGAGGTGTGTGTGTGTGTGGGAGGGGGGACTTGTGTGTGTGGGAGGGGGGACTTGTGTGTGTGTGTCTGTGGGAGGGGGGACTTGTGTGTGTGTGTCTGTGGGAGGGGGGACTTGTGTGTGTGTGTCTGTGGGAGGGGGGACTTGTGTGTGTGTGTCTGTGGGAGGGGGGACTTGTGTGTGTGTGTCTGTGGGAGGGGGGACTTGTGTGTGTGTGTCTGTGGGAGGGGGGACTTGTGTGTGTGTGTCTGTGGGAGGGGGGACTTGTGTGTGTGTGTCTGTGGGAGGGGGGAGGTGTGTGTTTGTGTGGGAGGGGGGACTTGTGTGTGTGTGTCTGTGGGAGGGGGGAGGTGTGTGTGTGTGTGGGAGGGGGGACTTGTGTGTGTGTGTGTGGGAGGGGGGACTTGTGTGTGTGTGTCTGTGGGAGGGGGGACTTGTGTGTGTGTGTCTGTGGGAGGGGGGACTTGTGTGTGTGTGTCTGTGGGAGGGGGGAGGTGTGTGTGTGTGTGGGAGGGGGGACTTGTGTGTGTGTGTCTGTGGGAGGGGGGACTTGTGTGTGTGTGTCTGTGGGAGGGGGGACTTGTGTGTGTGTGTCTGTGGGAGGGGGGACTTGTGTGTGTGTGTCTGTGGGAGGGGGGACTTGTGTGTGTGTGTCTGTGGGAGGGGGGAGGTGTGTGTTTGTGTGGGAGGGGGGACTTGTGTGTGTGTGTCTGTGGGAGGGGGGAGGTGTGTGTGTGTGTGGGAGGGGGGACTTGTGTGTGTGTGTGTGGGAGGGGGGACTTGTGTGTGTGTGTCTGTGGGAGGGGGGACTTGTGTGTGTGTGTCTGTGGGAGGGGGGAGTTGTGTGTGTGTGTCTGTGGGAGGGGGGACTTGTGTGTGTGTGTCTGTGGGAGGGGGGACTTGTGTGTGTGTGTCTGTGGGAGGGGGGACTTGTGTGTGTGTGTGGGAGGGGGGACTTGTGTGTGTGTGTCTGTGGGAGGGGGGAGTTGTGTGTGTGTGTCTGTGGGAGGGGGGAGTTGTGTGTGTGTGTCTGTGGGAGGGGGGACTTGTGTGTGTGTGTCTGTGGGAGGGGGGAGTTGTGTGTGTGTGTCTGTGGGAGGGGGGACTTGTGTGTGTGTGTGGGAGGGGGGAGTTGTGTGTGTTTGTGGGAGGGGGGACTTGTGTGTGTCTGTGGGAGGGAGGACTTGTGTGTGTGTGTGGGAGGGGGGAGTTGTGTGTGTGTGTCTGTGGGAGGGGGGAGTTGTGTGTGTGTGTCTGTGGGAGGGGGGAGTTGTGTGTGTGTGTCTGTGGGAGGGGGGAGTTGTGTGTGTGTGTCTGTGGGAGGGGGGACTTGTGTGTGTCTGTGGGAGGGGGGACTTGTGTGTGTGTGTGGGAGGGGGGAGTTGTGTGTGTGTGTCTGTGGGAGGGGGGAGTTGTGTGTGTGTGTCTGTGGGAGGGGGGAGTTGTGTGTGTGTGTCTGTGGGAGGGGGGACTTGTGTGTGTGTGTCTGTGGGAGGGGGGAGTTGTGTGTGTGTGTCTGTGGGAGGGGGGACTTGTGTGTGTGTGTGGGAGGGGGGAGTTGTGTGTGTTTGTGGGAGGGGGGACTTGTGTGTGTCTGTGGGAGGGGGGACTTGTGTGTGTGTGTGGGAGGGGGGAGTTGTGTGTGTGTGTCTGTGGGAGGGGGGAGTTGTGTGTGTGTGTCTGTGGGAGGGGGGAGTTGTGTGTGTGTGTCTGTGGGAGGGGGGAGTTGTGTGTGTGTGTCTGTGGGAGGGGGGACTTGTGTGTGTCTGTGGGAGGGGGGAGTTGTGTGTGTTTGTGGGAGGGGGGACTTGTGTGTGTCTGTGGGAGGGGGGACTTGTGTGTGTGTGTGGGAGGGGGGAGTTGTGTGTGTGTGTCTGTGGGAGGGGGGAGTTGTGTGTGTGTGTCTGTGGGAGGGGGGAGTTGTGTGTGTGTGTCTGTGGGAGGGGGGACTTGTGTGTGTGTGTCTGTGGGAGGGGGGAGTTGTGTGTGTGTGTCTGTGGGAGGGGGGACTTGTGTGTGTGTGTCTGTGGGAGGGGGGACTTGTGTGTGTGTGTCTGTGGGAGGGGGGACTTGTGTGTGTGTGTCTGTGGGAGGGGGGACTTGTGTGTGTGTGTCTGTGGGAGGGGGGACTTGTGTGTGTGTGTCTGTGGGAGGGGGGAGGTGTGTGTTTGTGTGGGAGGGGGGACTTGTGTGTGTGTGTCTGTGGGAGGGGGGAGGTGTGTGTGTGTGTGGGAGGGGGGACTTGTGTGTGTGTGTGTGGGAGGGGGGACTTGTGTGTGTGTGTCTGTGGGAGGGGGGACTTGTGTGTGTGTGTCTGTGGGAGGGGGGACTTGTGTGTGTGTGTCTGTGGGAGGGGGGACTTGTGTGTGTGTGTCTGTGGGAGGGGGGACTTGTGTGTGTGTGTCTGTGGGAGGGGGGACTTGTGTGTGTGTGTCTGTGGGAGGGGGGACTTGTGTGTGTGTGTCTGTGGGAGGGGGGACTTGTGTGTGTGTGTCTGTGGGAGGGGGGAGGTGTGTGTTTGTGTGGGAGGGGGGACTTGTGTGTGTGTGTCTGTGGGAGGGGGGAGGTGTGTGTGTGTGTGGGAGGGGGGACTTGTGTGTGTGTGTGTGGGAGGGGGGACTTGTGTGTGTGTGTCTGTGGGAGGGGGGACTTGTGTGTGTGTGTCTGTGGGAGGGGGGACTTGTGTGTGTGTGTCTGTGGGAGGGGGGAGGTGTGTGTGTGTGTGTGGGAGGGGGGACTTGTGTGTGTGTGTCTGTGGGAGGGGGGACTTGTGTGTGTGTGTCTGTGGGAGGGGGGACTTGTGTGTGTGTGTCTGTGGGAGGGGGGACTTGTGTGTGTGTGTCTGTGGGAGGGGGGACTTGTGTGTGTGTGTCTGTGGGAGGGGGGAGGTGTGTGTTTGTGTGGGAGGGGGGACTTGTGTGTGTGTGTCTGTGGGAGGGGGGAGGTGTGTGTGTGTGTGGGAGGGGGGACTTGTGTGTGTGTGTGTGGGAGGGGGGACTTGTGTGTGTGTGTCTGTGGGAGGGGGGACTTGTGTGTGTGTGTCTGTGGGAGGGGGGACTTGTGTGTGTGTGTCTGTGGGAGGGGGGAGGTGTGTGTGTGTGTGGGAGGGGGGACTTGTGTGTGTGTGTCTGTGGGAGGGGGGACTTGTGTGTGTGTGTCTGTGGGAGGGGGGACTTGTGTGTGTGTGTCTGTGGGAGGGGGGAGGTGTGTGTGTGTGTGGGAGGGGGGACTTGTGTGTGTGTGTCTGTGGGAGGGGGGACTTGTGTGTGTGTGTCTGTGGGAGGGGGGAGGTGTGTGTGTGTGTCTGTGGGAGGGGGGACTTGTGTGTGTCTGTGGGAGGGGGGACTTGTGTGTGTGTGTCTGTGGGAGGGGGGACTTGTGTGTGTGTGTCTGTGGGAGGGGGGAGGTGTGTGTGTCTGTGGGAGGGGGGACTTGTGTGTGTGTGTCTGTGGGAGGGGGGACTTGTGTGTGTGTGTCTGTGGGAGGGGGGACTTGTGTGTGTGTGTCTGTGGGAGGGGGGAGGTGTGTGTGTGTGTGGGAGGGGGGACTTGTGTGTGTGTGTCTGTGGGAGGGGGGACTTGTGTGTGTGTGTCTGTGGGAGGGGGGAGGTGTGTGTGTGTGTCTGTGGGAGGGGGGACTTGTGTGTGTCTGTGGGAGGGGGGACTTGTGTGTGTGTGTCTGTGGGAGGGGGGACTTGTGTGTGTGTGTCTGTGGGAGGGGGGACTTGTGTGTGTGTGTCTGTGGGAGGGGGGACTTGTGTGTGTGTGTCTGTGGGAGGGGGGAGGTGTGTGTGTGTGTGGGAGGGGGGACTTGTGTGTGTGTGTCTGTGGGAGGGGGGACTTGTGTGTGTGTGTCTGTGGGAGGGGGGACTTGTGTGTGTGTGTCTGTGGGAGGGGGGACTTGTGTGTGTGTGTCTGTGGGAGGGGGGACTTGTGTGTGTGTGTCTGTGGGAGGGGGGACTTGTGTGTGTGTGTCTGTGGGAGGGGGGACTTGTGTGTGTGTGTCTGTGGGAGGGGGGACTTGTGTGTGTGTGTGGGAGGGGGGACTTGTGTGTGTGTGTCTGTGGGAGGGGGGAGTTGTGTGTGTGTGTCTGTGGGAGGGGGGACTTGTGTGTGTGTGTCTGTGGGAGGGGGGAGGTGTGTGTGTGTCTGGGAGGGGGGACTTGTGTGTGTGTGTCTGTGGGAGGGGGGAGGTGTGTGTGTGTGTGGGAGGGGGGACTTGTGTGTGTCTGTGGGAGGGGGGACTTGTGTGTGTGTGTCTGTGGGAGGGGGGACTTGTGTGTGTGTGTCTGTGGGAGGGGGGACTTGTGTGTGTGTGTCTGTGGGAGGGGGGAGTTGTGTGTGTGTGTCTGTGGGAGGGGGGACTTGTGTGTGTGTGTCTGTGGGAGGGGGGACTTGTGTGTGTGTGTCTGTGGGAGGGGGGACTTGTGTGTGTGTGTCTGTGGGAGGGGGGACTTGTGTGTGTGTGTCTGTGGGAGGGGGGACTTGTGTGTGTGTGTCTGTGGGAGGGGGGACTTGTGTGTGTGTGTGTGTGGGAGGGGGGACTTGTGTGTGTGTGTCTGTGGGAGGGGGGACTTGTGTGTGTGTGTGTGTCTGTGGGAGGGGGGACTTGTGTGTGTGTGTGTGCGTGTGTGTGCCCGTGTGTGTGTGTGCGAGTGAGCGCTTACATACGTGTGTGCAGAGACTGTGTATGTATCTGCATAGACATTTGTGTGTGTGTGTGTGTGTGTGTGTGTGTGTGTTGGGGGAGTTTGAGGTTTTCATGGTACAGTAAGTATGTACAGATTGTGATCAAAGGGACTGATTCTACCTGTATTACCATGGCTGTGTAACAAATGGCATCCTCTTCCCTATGCAGTGCTCTACTTTAGACCAGAGCCATATGAAGAATAGGGTGTCATTTTGGGGAATCATTAGTAGTTTCTATGATGTCAGGGGATCAAAAGATGAACGCGTGTCCTGTGTAATGAAGTCACCTACAGGGGAATGTGTTACTCCCTCACTAGAGTTAACATGGATCTACATGGATCTTCCCTGAGAACAATCAGCACCTTGTTGGAGATCACACCTGTGTATCTGGCTAAGATAACAACCGTGACTGTTGGTAGAACCTTTAGATACACCTCGCTAGCTGTTCTCTCTCTCTCTCTCCCCCCTCCTCTCAGGGATGGAAACCCGATACCACGTCGCCGACTGGTTTTACCTGGTCGTCACGGTAACCCCAAAACACGGGGTGAATGGAATTCCAGCGCGTCATCAATCACGACGGACAAAAGAGGGATTGTTGTGGCATGTGAGTGATGGATGAGGAGAATGTGGGTGTGTACGTGCGTGCGTGCGTGCGTGCCTGTCTGTCTGTCTGTCTGTCTGTCTGTCTGTCTGTCTGTCTGTCTGTCTGTCTGCCTGCCTGCCTGCCTGCCTGCCTGCCTGCCTGCCTGCCTGCCTGTCTGTCTGTCTGTCTGTCTGTCTGTCTGTCTGTCTGTCTGTCTGTCTGTCTGTCTGTCTGTCTGTCTGTCTGTCTGTCTGTCTGTCTTTCTGTCTGTGTGTGTGTGTGTGTGTGTGTGTGTGTGTGTGTGTGTGTGTGTGTGTGTGTGTGTGTGTGTGTGTGTGTGTGTGTGTGTGTGTGTGCAGGTGTGTGTGTGTGTGCAGGTGTGTGTGTGTGTGTGTGCAGGTGTGTGTGTGCAGGTGTGTGTGTGCAGGTGTGTGTGTGTGTGTGTGTGCGGGTGTGGGTGTGGGTGCGGGTGTGGGTGTGGGTGTGAGTGGGGGGGGGGGGGGGGGGGTTAGGCCCAGTGAGGTTGGTCAGACCAGCAGGCCCTTAGCCCTACTGTTTACTCTACTCTACTGACACTGGCTTCTATTCAGAGCTTTAGGAAGACAGAGGCCTCAGTCAGTCTACTCTACTCTGCTCTGCTGGACCATAATCTACTCCCATTTACTGTACTTTACTTTACTGTACTGTGCTGTACTGTACTCTGCTCTACTCTACTCTGCTATACTCTGCTCTAGTCTGCTCTACTGTACTGTAGTGTACTCTACTCTACTCTACTCTACTCTGCTCTACTGTAGTGTAGTGTACTCTACTCTACTCTACTCTACTCTACTCTACTCTACTCTACTCTTCTCTACTCTACTCTGCTCTGCTCTACTGTACTGTGCTGTGCTGTACTGTACTCTACTCTACTCTACTCTGATGTACTCTGCTGTACGCTGCTCTAGTCTGCTCTACTGTAGTGTACTCTACTTTGCTCTACTCTACTCTGCTCTATTGTACCACAATCTACTCTCATTTACTCCACTCTACTCGACTCTGCTGTACTCTACTCTACTCTACTGTACAACAATATACTCTCATTTACTCTACTCTACTCTGCTGTACCCTGCTGTACTCTACTCTAGTCTGCTCCACTGTACTGTAGTGTACACTACTCTGCTCTATTCTACTCTACTCTACTTTACTTTACTCTACTCTACTCTACTCTACTCTACTCTACTCTACTCTACTCTACTCTACTCTGCTGTACACTGCTGTACTCTACTCTAGTCTGCTCCACTGTACTGTAGTGTACACTACTCTGCTCTACTCTACTCTGCTCTGCTCTATTTGTCTCTGCTCTATTGTACCACAATCTACTCTCATTTACTCCACTCTCCTCGAGTCTTCTGTACTCTACTCTACTCTACTTTACTTTGCTTCACTGTACAACAATATACTCTCATTTACTCTACTCTGCTCTACTGTACCATAATCTACTCTCATTTACTCCACTCTACTCTACTCTGCTGTACTCTGCTGTACTCTATTAGTCTCTACTCTATTATTCTCTACTCTATTATTCTCTACTCTGCTCTGCTCTATTATTCTCTACTCTATTAGTCTCTACTCTATTATTCTCTACTCTACTCTGCTGTACTCTGCTCTGCTCTATTATTCTCTACTCTACTCTGCTGTACTCTGCTCTGCTCTATTATTCTCTGCTCTGTTATTCTCTACTCTGCTCTGCTCTATTATACTCTACTCTATTATTCTCTACTCTATTATTCTCTGCTCTACTCTATTATTCTCTACTCTGCTCTGCTCTATTATACTCTACTCTATTATACTCTACTCTATTATTCTCTACTCTGCTCTACTCTATTGTTTTCTACTATATTATACTGTACTCTGCTCAGTTCTATTATTCTCTACTCTATTATTCTCTACTCTGCTCTGCTCTATTATTCTCTACTTTGCTCTGCTCTATTATTCTCTACTCTATTATACTCTGCTCTGCTCTGTTATCCTCTAATCTGCTCTGCTATATTATTCTATACTCTATTATAACCTAATCTGCTCTGCTCTATTATTCTCTACTCTATTATACTCTACTCTACTCTGCTCTATTATTCTGTACTCTATTATTCTGTACTCTTTTATTCTTTACTCTGCTCTACTCTATTATACCCTACTATATTATTCTCTAACCTATAATTCTCTACTCTGCTCTGCTCTATTATACTCTACTCTACTCTGCTCTATTATTCTCTACTCTATTATTCTGTACTCTTTTATTCTCTACTCTGCTCTATTATTCTCTACTCTATTATACTCTGCTCTGCTCTATTATTCTCTACTCTGCTCTACTCTATTATGCTCTACTCTATTATCCTCTACTCTGCTCTGCTCTACTATTCTCTGCTCTATTTTTCTCTGCTCTGTTATTCTCTACACTGCTCTACTGTATTTTACTCTGCTCTATTATTCTCTACTCTATTATTCTCTACTCTAATATACT
This sequence comes from Salvelinus alpinus, assembly GCF_045679555.1. NCBI lineage: Eukaryota > Metazoa > Chordata > Actinopteri > Salmoniformes > Salmonidae > Salvelinus > Salvelinus alpinus. The sequence goes on from NC_092088.1 coordinate 94,972,220, forward strand.
CTACTCTATTATACTCTACTCTGCTCTACCCTATTATTCTCTACTCTATTATCCTCTACTCTATTATCCTCTACTCTATTATTCTCTGCTCTATTTTTCTCTGCTCTGCTATTCTCTACACTGCTCTACTGTATTTTACTCTGCTCTATTATTCTCTACTCTATTATTCTCTACCCTATTATTCTCTACTCTATTATACTCTACTCTGCTCTACCCTATTATTCTCTACTCTGTTTCTCTACTCTATTATACTCTACTCTGCTCTGCTCTATTATTTTCTACTCTATTATTCCCCGCTCTATTATACTCTCTCTACTCTATTATACTCTGCTCTGCTCTATTATTCTCTACTCTGCTCTGCTCTATCATTTTCTACACCTTTATTCTCTACTCTATTAATCTCTACTCTGCTATGCTCTATAATTCTCTACTCTATTATTCTCTTATCTATTATTTTCTACTCTGCTATGCTCAATTATTCTATACTTTGCTCTACTCTATTATACTCTGATCTGCTCTATTATTCTCTACTCTATTATTCTCTATTCTGCTCTGCTCTATTATTCTTTACTCTATTATACTCTACTATATTATACTCTACTCTACTTTGCTCTATTATACTCTACTCTACTCTACTCTACTTTGCTCTATTATACTCTACTCTGCACTACTCTAATCTATTATACTCTACTCTGCTCTGCTCTATTATACTCTACTCTACTGTACTCTACTGTATTCTACTCTGCTCTACTCTGCTCTGCTCTTTGCTACTCTACCATATTATAGTATACTATACTATATTATACTGTACTATATCATATTGTACTATATTATAATATACCATGTTTAATCTGTATTATACTATCTATATCATACTATACTATATTACACGATACTATATTATACTATACTATATTATATTATACTGTGTTATGCTATACTATACTATATCACACTATACTATACCATACTATACTATATTATACTATATTATACTGCCCGAGGGGGGTGTGGTATATGGCCAATATTCCACGGCTAAGGGCTGTTCTTATGCACAATGGAACACGGAGAGCCTGGATACAGCCCTTAGCGGTGGTATAATAACCATATACCACAACAAACGAGGTGCCTTATTGCTATTATAAACTGGTTACCAACGTAATTAGATCAGTAAAAATACATGTTTTATCATATCCGTGATATACCACGGCTGTCAGCCAATCAGCAGTCAGGGCTCGACCACCAAGTTTATAATAGAGTCTACTATACACTGTGTGTGCATGAAGAGCTTGTTGAATTAGCTAAATCTTTATTTAGAGCCATCCCAAACACAGTCAACAACACAGCAGATATTCCTCAACCCTCTTCAGCATAATATATCCGTGCAACGAGGAGAACAGGAAGTGGGCCGGGTTCCATAATCCCTCTCTCTATTTCGCATCCCAAAACTGGGAATCTGGTTGAAATTGGGGAATCAGATTGGCCCCGGGTTGCTCTGCCTCGGAGCGTTCTGGTTCAAAGTCCGGAGCCCGGAGGGAGTTGGGAATCTGGGATATCAGCGTGAAGGAAATGTCCTAACGAAGCATGCAGTGAGCTTGTTAGTGTGTGTGGCGAACGTGTGCGCCCGTGCGTGTGTGTGTGTGTGTGTGTTTAATACCCGCCAAACCAAGCAGGCAGTGTCTGAGTGTGATGTGTCTCATTGGTAATCATTCTACCATAGAGGATTCATCAGGTGGGTGAATCGTTCCTCATCCAGTATCCTCTACCATAGTGGCACCTCATCTCGTATCCTCTACCATAGTGGCACCTCATCTCGTATCCTCTACCATAGTGGCAACTCATCTAGTATCCTCTACCATAGTTGCACCTCATCTAGTATCCTCTACCATAGTGGCATATCTCATCTAATATCCTCTACCGTAGTGACATATCTCATCTAGTACCCTCTACCATAGTGGCATATCTCATCCAGTATCCTCTACCATAGTGGCACCTCATCTAGTATCATCTACCATAGTGGCACCTCATCTAGTATCCTCTACCATAGTGGCACCTCATCTAGTATCATCTACCATAGTGGCACCTCATCTAGTATCCTCTACCATAGTGGCACCTCATCTAGTATCCTCTACCATAGTGGCATATCTCATCTAGTATCATCTACCATAGTGACACCTCATCTAGTATCCTCTAACATAGTGGCACCTCATCTAGTATCCTCTACCATAGTGGCACCTCGTCTAGTATCCTCTACCATAGTGGCATATCTCATCTAGTATCTTCTACCGTAGTGGCACCTCATCTCGTATCCTCTACCATAGTGGCACCTCATCTCGTATCCTCTACCATAGTGGCAACTCATCTAGTATCCTCTACCATAGTTGCACCTCATCTAGTATCCTCTACCATAGTGGCAAATCTCATCTAATATCCTCTACCGTAGTGACATATCTCATCTAGTACCCTCTACCATAGTGGCATATCTCATCCAGTATCCTCTACCATAGTGGCACCTCATCTAGTATCATCTACCATAGTGGCACCTCATCTAGTATCCTCTACCATAGTGGCACCTCATCTAGTATCCTCTACCATAGTGGCATATCTCATCTAGTATCATCTACCATAGTGACACCTCATCTAGTATCCTCTACCATAGTGGCACCTCATCTAGTATCCACTACCATAGTGGCATATCTCATCCAGTATCCTCTACCATAGTGGCATATCTCATCCAGTATCCTCTACCATAGTGGCACCTCATCTAGTATCCTCTACCATAGTGGCAACTCATCCAGTATCCTCTAGCATAGTGGCACCTCATCTAGTATCCTCTACCATAGTGGCATATCTCATCTAGTATCCTCTACCATAGTGGCATATCTCATCTAGTATCCTCTACCATAGTGGCACCTCATCTAGTATCCTCTACCAAAGTGGCATATCTCATCCAGTATCCTCTACCATAGTGGCATATCTCATCCAGTATCATCTACCATAGTGGCATATCTCATCCAGTATCCTCTACCATAGTGGCATATCTCATCCAGTATCCTCTACCATAGTGGCATATCTCATCCAGTATCCTCTACCATAGTGGCAACTCATCTAGTATCCTCTACCATAGTGGCACCTCATCCAGTAACCTCTACCATAGCGGCAAATCTCATCTAGTATCTTCTACCGTAGTGGCACCTCATCTAGTATATTCTACCATAGAGGCACCTCATCTAGTATCCTCTACCATAGTAGCACCTCATCTAGTATCCTCTACCATAGTGGCACCTCATCTAGTATCCTCTACCATAGTGGCATATCTCATCTAGTATCTTCTACCGTAGTGGCACCTCATCTAGTATATTCTACCATAGTGGCACCTCATCTAGTATCCTCTACCATAGTAGCACCTCATCTAGTATCATCTACCATAGTGGCATATCTCATCCAGTATCCTCTACCATAGTGGCATATCTCATCTAGTATCCTCTACCATAGTGCCACCTCATCTAGTATCCTCTACCATAGTGGCAACTCATCCAGTATCCTCTACCATAGTGGCACCTCATCTAGTATCCTCTACCATAGTGGCATATCTCATCTAGTATACTCTACCATAGTGGCATATCTCATCCAGTATCCTCTACCATAGTGGCATATCTCATCCAGTATCCTCTACCATAGTGGCAACTCATCTAGTATCCTCTACCATAGTGGCATATCTCATCCAGTATCCTCTACCATAGTGGCATATCTCATCCAGTATCCTCTACCATAGTGGCATATCTCATCCAGTATCATCTACTATAGTGGCAACTCATCTAGTATCCTCTACCATAGTGGCATATCTCATCCAGTATCCTCTACCATAATGGCATATCTCATCCAGTATCCTCTACCATAGTGGCAACTCATCTAGTATCCTCTACCATAGTGGCACCTCATCTAGTAACCTCTACCATAGCGGCATATCTCATCTAGTATCTTCTACCGTAGTGGCACCTCATCTAGTATCCTCTACCATAGTAGCACCTCATCTAGTATCCTCTACCATAGTGGCACCTCATCTAGTATCCTCTACCATAGTTGCACCTCATCTAGTATCCTCTACCATAGTGGCAAATCTCATCTAATATCCTCTACCGTAGTGACATATCTCATCTAGTACCCTCTACCATAGTGGCATATCTCATCCAGTATCCTCTACCATAGTGGCACCTCATCTAGTATCATCTACCATAGTGGCACCTCATCTAGTATCCTCTACCATAGTGGCACCTCATCTAGTATCCTCTACCATAGTGGCATATCTCATCTAGTATCATCTACCATAGTGACACCTCATCTAGTATCCTCTACCATAGTGGCACCTCATCTAGTATCCACTACCATAGTGGCATATCTCATCCAGTATCCTCTACCATAGTGGCATATCTCATCCAGTATCCTCTACCATAGTGGCACCTCATCTAGTATCCTCTACCATAGTGGCAACTCATCCAGTATCCTCTAGCATAGTGGCACCTCATCTAGTATCCTCTACCATAGTGGCATATCTCATCTAGTATCCTCTACCATAGTGGCATATCTCATCTAGTATCCTCTACCATAGTGGCACCTCATCTAGTATCCTCTACCAAAGTGGCATATCTCATCCAGTATCCTCTACCATAGTGGCATATCTCATCCAGTATCATCTACCATAGTGGCATATCTCATCCAGTATCCTCTACCATAGTGGCATATCTCATCCAGTATCCTCTACCATAGTGGCATATCTCATCCAGTATCCTCTACCATAGTGGCAACTCATCTAGTATCCTCTACCATAGTGGCACCTCATCTAGTAACCTCTACCATAGCGGCAAATCTCATCTAGTATCTTCTACCGTAGTGGCACCTCATCTATTATATTCTACCATAGAGGCACCTCATCTAGTATCCTCTACCATAGTAGCACCTCATCTAGTATCCTCTACCATAGTGGCACCTCATCTAGTATCCTCTACCATAGTGGCATATCTCATCTAGTATCTTCTACCGTAGTGGCACCTCATCTAGTATATTCTACCATAGTGGCACCTCATCTAGTATCCTCTACCATAGTAGCACCTCATCTAGTATCCTCTACCATAGTGGCATATCTCATCCAGTATCCTCTACCATAGTGGCATATCTCATCTAGTATCCTCTACCATAGTGCCACCTCATCTAGTATCCTCTACCATAGTGGCAACTCATCCAGTATCCTCTACCATAGTGGCACCTCATCTAGTATCCTCTACCATAGTGGCATATCTCATCTAGTATACTCTACCATAGTGGCATATCTCATCCAGTATCCTCTACCATAGTGGCATATCTCATCCAGTATCCTCTACCATAGTGGCAACTCATCTAGTATCCTCTACCATAGTGGCATATCTCATCCAGTATCCTCTACCATAGTGGCATATCTCATCCAGTATCCTCTACCATAGTGGCATATCTCATCCAGTATCATCTACTATAGTGGCAACTCATCTAGTATCCTCTACCATAGTGGCATATCTCATCCAGTATCCTCTACCATAATGGCATATCTCATCCAGTATCCTCTACCATAGTGGCAACTCATCTAGTATCCTCTACCATAGTGGCACCTCATCTAGTAACCTCTACCATAGCGGCATATCTCATCTAGTATCTTCTACCGTAGTGGCACCTCATCTAGTATCCTCTACCATAGTAGCACCTCATCTAGTATCCTCTACCATAGTGGCACCTCATCTAGTATCCTCTACCATAGTGGCATATCTCATCTAGTATCCTCTACCATAGTGGCACCTCATCTAGTATCCTCTACCATAGTGGCATATCTCATCCAGTATCCTCTACCATAGTGGCACCTCATCTAGTATTCTCTACCATAGTGGCATATCTCATCTAGTATACTCTACCATAGTGGCATATCTCATCCAGTATCCTCTAGCATAGTGGCATATCTCATCCAGTATCCTCTACCATAGTGGCAACTCATCTAGTATCCTCTACCATAGTGGCATATCTCATCCAGTACCCTCTACCATAGTGGCATATCTCATCCAGTATCCTCTACCATAGTGGCATATCTCATCCAGTATCCTCTACCATAGTGGCATATCTCATCCAGTATCATCTGCTATAGTGGCAACACATCTAGTATCCTCTACCATAGTGGCATATCTCATCCAGTATCCTCTACCATGGTGGCATATCTCATCCAGTATCCTCTACCATAGTGGCAACTCATCTAGTATCCTCTACCATAGTGGCACCTCATCTAGTAACCTCTACCATAGCGGCATATCTCATCTAGTATCTTCTACCGTAGTGGCACCTCATCTAGTATATTCTACCATAGAGGCACCTCATCTAATATCCTCTACCATAGTAGCACCTCATCTAGTATCCTCTACCATAGTGGCACCTCATCTAGTATCCTCTACCATAGAGGCACCGCATCTAGTACCCTCTACCATAGTGCCACCTCATCTAGTATCCTCTACCATAGTGGCAACTCATCTAGTATCCTCTACCATAGTGGCACCTCATCTAGTATCCTCTACCACAGTGGCACCTCATCTAGTATCCTCTACCATAGAGGCACCGCATCTAGTACCCTCTACCATAGTGCCACCTCATCTAGTATCCTCTACCATAGTGGCAACTCATCTAGTATCCTCTACCATAGTGGCACCTCATCTAGTATCCTCTACCATAGTAGCACCTCATCTAGTATCCTCTACCACAGTGGCACCTCATCTAGTATCCTCTACCATAGTAGCACCTCATCTAGTATCCTCTACCATAGTAGCACCTCATCTAGTATCCTCTACCATAGTGGCACCTCATCTAGTATTCTCTACCACAGTGGCACCTCATCTAGTATCCTCTACCATAGTAGCACCTCATCTAGTATCCTCTACCATAGTGGCACCTCATCTAGTATCCTCTACCATAGAGGCACCTCATCTAGTACCCTCTACCATAGTGCCACCTCATCTAGTATCCTCTACCATAGTAGCACCTCATCTAGTATATTCTACCATAGAGGCACCTAATCTAGTATCCTCTACCATAGTGGCACCTCATCTAGTATCCTCTACCATAGTGGCACCTCATCTAGTAACCTCTACCATAGCGGCATATCTCATCTAGTATCTTCTACCGTAGTGGCACCTCATCTAGTATATTCTACCATAGAGGCACCTCATCTAGTATCCTCTACCATAGTTGCACCTCATCTAGTATCCTCTACCATAGTGGCACCTCATCTAGTATCCTCTACCATAGTGGCACCTCATCTAGTATCCTCTACCGTAGTGGCACCTCATCTAGTATCCTCTACTGTAGTGGCACCTCATCTAGTATCCTCTACCGTAGTGGCACCTCATCTAGTATCCTCTACCATAGTGGCACCTCATCTAGTATCCTCTACCATAGTAGCACCTCATCTAGTATCCTCTACCATAGCGGCACCTCATCTAGTATCCTCTACCATAGCAGCACCTCATCTAGTATCCTCTACCATAGTGGCACCTCATCTAGTATCCTCTACCATAGAGGCATATCTCATCTATTATCATCTACCATAGTGGCATATCTCATCTAGTATATTCTACCATAGAGGCACCTCATCTAGTATTCTCTACCATAGTGGCACCTCATCTCGTATCCTCTACCATAGTAGCACCTCATCTAGTACCCTCTACCATAGTGCCACCTCATCTAGTATCCTCTACCATAGTAGCACCTCATCTAGTATACTCTACCATAGTGGCACCTCATCTAGTATCCTCTACCACAGTGGCACCTCATCTAGTATCCTCTACCATAGTGGCACCGCATCTAGTATTCTCTACCATAGTGGCACCTCATCTAGTATCCTCTACCATAGTGGCATCACTCATCTAGTATACTCTACCACAGTGGTACCTCATCTAGTATCCCCTACCATAGAAGCACCTCATCTAGTATTCTCTACCATAGTGGCACCTCATCTAGTATACTCTACCACAGTGGTACCTCATCTAGTATCCCCTACCATAGAAGCACCTCATCTAGTATCCTCTACCATAGTGGCATCACTCATCTAAATCAAATCAAATCAAGTTTATTTTATATAGCCCTTCGTACATCAGCTAATATCTCGAAGTGCTGTACAGAAACCCAGCCTAAAACCCCAAACAGCAAGCAATGCAGTTGTAGAAGCACGGTGGCTAGGAAAAACTCCCTAGAAAGGCCAAAACCTAGGAAGAAACCTAGAGAGGAACCAGGCTATGAGGGGTGGCCAGTCCTCTTCTGGCTGTGCCGGGTGGAGATTATAACAGAACATGGCCAAGATGTTCAAAATGTTCATAAGTGACAAGCATGGTCAAATAATAATCAGGAATAAATGTCAGTTGGCTTTTCATAGCCGATCATTAAGAGTTGAAAGCAGCAGGTCTGGGACAGGTAGGGGTTCCATAACCGCAGGCAGAACAGTTGAAACTGGAACAGCAGCAAGGCCAGGTGGACTGGGGACAGCAAGGAGTCATCATGCCCGGTAGTCCTGACGTATGGTCCTAGGGCTCAGGTTCTCCGAGAGAGAGAAAGAAAGAGAGAAGGAGAGAATTAGAGAGAGCATACTTAAATTCACACAGGACACTGGATAAGACAGGAGAAGTACTCCAGATATAACCAACTGACCCTAGCCCCCCGACACATAAACTACTGCAGCATAAATACTGGAGGCTGAGACAGGAGGGGTCAGGAGACACTGTGGCCCCATCCGATGATACCCCCGGTATCATCTAGTATCCTCTACCATAGTGGCATACCTCATTTAGTATCCTCTACTCTGCTCTACCATAGTAGCATCTCATCTAGTATCCTCTACCATAGTAGCACCTCATCTACTGTCCTTTACTATAGTGGTACCTGATCTAGTACCCTCTACCATAGTGGCACCTCATCTAGTATCCTCTACCATAGTGGCACCTCATCTAGTATCCTCTACCATAGTGGCAGCTCATCTTGTATCCTCTACCATAGTGGCACCTCCTCTAGTATCCTCTACCATAGTGGCACCTCACTTAGTATCCCCTACCATAGTGTAAATCCTCATCTAGTATCCTCTACTCTGCTCTACCATAGTAGCATCTCATCTAGTATCCTCTACCATAGTAGCACCTCATCTACTGTCCTTTACTATAGTGGTACCTGATCTAGTACCCTCTACCATAGTGGCAGCTCATCTTGTATCCTCTACCATAGTGGCACCTCATCTAGTATCCTCTACCATAGTGGCAGCTCATCTTGTATCCTCTACCTTAGTGGCACCTCATCTAGTATCCTCTACCATAGGTTTATACCTCATCTAGTATCATCTACCATAGTGGCACCTCATCTAGTATCATCTACCATAGGTTTATACCTCATCTAGTATCCTCTACCATAGGTTTATACCTCATCTAGTATCCTCTACAATAGGTTTATACCTCATCTTGTATCCTCTAATACTGTGGCAATCCTCATCTAAATATATAGTTGCTCATCACTTCTCCATGATGGGATTTTTTGAGTCCTTCCTTCATAGGAATTGTTAGTTGACTAAAGAGTATAATGAGGAAATAGTTTCTCTGTCTCTCAGTCAATCAGCCAGTCAGTCAGTCACTCTCTCTCTCTCTCTCTCTCTCTCTCTCTCTCTCTCTCTCTCTCTCTCTCTCTCTCTCTCTCTCTCTCTCTCTCTCTCTCTCTCTCTCTCTCTCTCTCTCTCTCTCTCTCTCTCTCTCTCTCTCTCTCTCTCTCTCTCTCTCTCTCTCTCTCTCTCTCTCTCTCTCTCTCTCTCTCTCTCTCTCTCTCTCTCTCTCTCTCTCTCTGTGTGCATCATTACAATGTACACACAGCTGCTGTGCGTAAGGCCTAGTCCCTCCACCCTAGCTCTCAGTCTTAAGCAGCAGTAATCTCTTCTTGTCTCTAATAGTCCTGCCGGACAAGGTCTCCTTATCCCTCTCTCCGTCCCCCTCTCTGTTCCTCCCTCTCTCCATATGCTTCTCTGTTACCCCCTGTCTCGTCCCTCTTTCTGTTCCTCTCTCTCTGTCCCTCTCTCCGTCTCTCCCTCTGTCTCTCTCTCCCTCTCTCCCTCTCTCCCTCTCTCTGTCCCTCTCACTGTCCCTCTCTCTGTCCCTCTCTCTGTCCCTCTCTCTGTCTCTCCTTCTCTCCCTCTCTCCCTCTCTCTGTCCCTCTCTCCCTCTCTCCGTCTCTCCCTCGCTCCCTCTCTCTGTCTCTCTCTGTCCCTCTCTCTGTTCCTCTGATTTACAGAAAGCAATATGTAACAGTTTCCTTATTTTCTCCAGCGGGTCGTCGCTCCCTAACAGTAAATCTCTATTAGCAATTTTCCTCCATATGGCTGCATGAAAAAGTCATCCTGCAGAGCCTCGGGAAGAGGGTTACAACTGAGAGCTGAGAGAGAGAGGATCTGGTTAAATGGAAACTATTGGGGTTTGGGTTGGTGTGTGTGTGTTGGGGGGGGGGGGGGCATGGCTGTGTGTATGTGTGTGTGTGGGGGGGGGGGGGGTTGCGGTGTGTGGTATGTTGTGCGTGTGTATGTATGTGTGTGTGTGTACCTGTGTGTGTTTGTGTGCATGTGTGTGTGTGTGCGCGTGTCTGTGTGTGCGTGTGTGTGTGTGTGTGTGTATCTGTGTTTGTTTTTGTGTATCTCTGTGTGTGTGTGTATCTGTGTGTGTTTGTGTGTGTGTATGTATGTGTGTGTGTGTATCTTTTGTGTATCTGTGTGTGTGTGTGTGTGTATCTGTGTGTGTATCTGTGTGTGTATCTGTGTGTGATTGTGTGCGTGTATGTATGTGTGTGTATGTGTGTCTATCTGTGTGTGTTTGTGTGTGTGTATGTGTGTGTGTGTGTGTGTGTGTGTGTGTGTGTGTGTGTGTGTGTGTGTGTGTGTGTGTGTGTGTGTGTGTGTGTGTGTGTGTGTGTGTGTGTGTGTGTGTGTGTGTGTGTGTGTGTGTGTGTGTGTGTGTGTGTGTGTGTGTGTGTGTGTGTGTGTGTGTGTGTGTGTGTGTGTGTGTGTGTGTATCTCTGTGCGTGTAAATCTTTGTCTGAGTCGTCAGGATCTATAGCACCTGTTTTCCTCTACTGCTACAAAGAAAATTAGAGAAACTTTTATGAATAGCCCAGAACAAGACCCTGTTTGGTTCTATCTCAGTACTAGGACCTGTTTGGTTCTATCTCAGTACTAGGACCTGTTTGGTTCTATCTCAGTACTAGGACCTGTTTGGTTCTATCTCAGTACTAGGACCTGTTTGGTTCTATCTCAGTACTAGGACCTGTTTGGTTCTATCTCAGTACTAGGACCTGTTTGGTTCTAGCCCAACACAAGGACACTTGGTGTGCGTTCGTACATTTCCCACAGAAAGTCAGAGGGCACCCTGTGCCATTCATAAATTCAGAACGTTTCCCTCTCGGAACGAGGGAGGGATGGAGGTAAGGAGGGAAGGAGGGAGAGAGAGAGAGAGAGAGAGAGAGAGAGAGAGAGAGAGAGCAGCCAGTATTACCCCACTGCATCTCTCACTCCATGAAAGATGCATACAATCAACGGCTCAGACAGTTTCCTACCAGGCCCATCCATCTGAGGGAAACTGGATCAGCAGACCTCCATTCCAGCTCTGCACTGACCAGTCCCACCTGCACAGAATGGGCTATCAGGAGCCAGTACTAACAGGCCATAAAGCACCATAAACACAATAAGCCTCGGTCACACAGGTCTTGGATGGATAGCACATGTATTTTCTTTCTTTCTTCTTGTTTTTCTTTCTCTCTCTCCTTCTCTTTTCTCTCCCCCTTCTCTCTGTCTCTCTCTCCTTCTCTCTGTCTCTCTCTCCTTCTCTCTTTCTCTCTCTCCTTCTCTTTGTCTCTCCCCCCTTCTCTCTTTCTCTCTCTCCTTCTCTCTGTCTCTCTCTCATTCTCTCTTTCTCTCTCTCCTTCTCTCTGTCTCTCCCCCTATCTCTCTTTCTCTCTCTCAATTCACTTTCAATTTAAGGGGCATAATTGGCATGGGAAACATATGTTTACATTACCAAAGCAAGTGAAATAGATAATAAACAGAAGTGAAATAAACAATTAAAACCAGTAAACATTACACTCACAAAAGTTTCAAAAGAATAAACACATTTCAAATGTCATATATCTATATACAGTGTTGTAACAATATGCAAATGTAAATAAACATAAATATAGGTTGTATTTACGATAGTGTTTGTTCTTCACTGGTTGCCCTTTTCTTGTGTCAACAGGTCACACATCTTACTGCTGTGATGTCACACTGTTGTATTTCACCCAGTAGATATGGGAGTTTATCAAAATTGGATTTGTTTTTAAATTCTTTGTGCGTCTGTGTCACGTTCCTGACCTATTTTTATGTTATTTTGATTATGTTTAGTTGGTCAGGGCGTGAGTTGGGGTGGGCATTGTATGTTGTGTGTGTTTTGTTTAGTCTATGGGTGTTGTATTGTGTATGGGATAGATAATTGTGAGGTTGTCTAGTTATGTCTATGGCTGCCTAGATTGGGTCTCAATCAGAGACAGCTGTCATTCATTTGTCTCTGATTGGGAGCCATATTTAAGGTAGCCATAGGCAGTAGGCTTTTGTGGGTAGTTGTCTTGTTTAACGTTTGTTGCTTGTCTGTGCACTTGCGTTATTTAGCTTCACGATCATTTGTTGTTTTGTTTGTTTGTATAGTGTTTTCGTTTCATTGTTCATCTTCGTTCATTTAATTAAAAGAAGATGGCTTATTTTCCTCATGCTGCGTTTTGGTCCGTCTCTCCTCCACACGATCGAGACAGAACTACCCACCACAACAGGATCAAGCAGCGTGAGCGGAACCAACAACAGCGGCAAAGTAAACAGGACTCATGGACATGGGAGGATGTTTTGGACGGTAAAGGTTGCTACACATGGGAGGAGATCCTGGCTGGAAGGGATCGCCTCCCATGGGAACAGCTGGAGGCACTGAGGAGAGCAGAGGCTACCGGAGTGAAGAACCGGAGTTATGAGGGGACGCGTCTTGCACGGAAGCCTGAAAAGTCCGTGAGTAACACCCAAAAATTTCTTGGGGGGGGGCTAAAGGGGAGTGTGGCGAAGCCGGGTTGGATACCTGAGCCAACTCCCCGGGCTTGCCGTGGAGTGAGAGAGCGTCGTACTGGTCAGACACCGTGTTATGCGGTAAAGCGCACGGTGTCCCCAGTATGCGTGCTTAGCCCAGTGCGGGCTATTCCACCTTGCCGCACTGGGAGGGCTAGGTTGGGCATCGAGCCGAGTGCCATGAAGCCGGCCCAACGTATCTGGTCTCCAGTACGTCTCCTCGGGCCGGCGTACATGGCACCAGCCTTACAGGTGATGTCCCCGGTTCGCCTGCATAGCCCAGTGCGGGCTATTCCACCTCGCCGCACTGGCAGGGCTACGGGGACCATTCAACCTGGTAGGGTTGGGGAGGCTCGGTGCTCAAGAGCACGTGTCCTCCTTCACGGTCCGGTATATCCGGCGCCACCTTCGCACCCCAGCTCAGTACCACCAGTGCCTACACCACGCACCAGGCTTCCAGTGCATCTCCAGAGCCCTGTTCCTCCTCCACGCACTCTCCCTATGGTGCGTGTCTCCAGCCCAGTGCCTCCAGTTCCGGCACCACGCACCAAGCCTCCTGTGCGTCTCCAGAGCCCTGTACGCACTGTTCCTTCTCCCCGCACTCGCCCTGAGGTGCGTGCCCTCAGCCCGGTACCTCCAGTTCCGGTACCACGCACCAGGCCTAGAGTGCGCCACGAGAGTCCAGTGTGCCCTGTTGTTGTTCCCCGCACTAGCCTGAAGGTGCGTGTCCTTAGCCCGGTACCTCCAGTTCCGGTACCACGCACCAGGCCTACAGTGCGTCTCAGCCGGCCAGAGTCTGCCGTCTGCCCAGCGGCGCCTGAACTGCCCGTCTGCCCAGCGGCGCCTGAACTGCCCGTCTGCCCAGCGGCGCCTGAACTGCCCGTCTGCCCAGCGGCGTCTGAACTGCCCGTCTGCCCTACGCCGTCTAAACTGTCCGTCTGCCATGAGCCTGCAAAGCCGCCCGTCTGCCATGAGCCTGCAAAGCCGCCCGTCTGCCATGAGCCTACAGAGCCGTCCGCCAGACAGGAGCCGCTAGAGCCGTCCGCCAGACAGGAGCCGCTAGAGCCTTCCGCCAGACCGGATCAGCCAGAGCCTTCCGCGAGCCATGACCAGCCAGAGCCGTCAGCCAGCCATGACCAGCCAGAGCCGTCAGCCAGCCATGACCAGCCAGAGCCGTCTGCCAGCCATGACCAGCCAGAGCCGTCAGCCAGCCATGACCAGCCAGAGCCGTCAGCCAGCCATGACCAGCCAGAGCCGTCAGCCAGCCATGACCAGCCAGAGCCGTCAGCCAGCCATGACCAGCCAGAGCCGTCAGCCAGCCATGACCAGCCAGAGCCGTCAGCCAGCCATGACCAGCCAGAGCCGTCAGCCAGCCATGACCAGCCAGAGCCGTCAGCCAGCCATGACCAGCCAGAGCCAGCCAGCCAGGATCCGCCAGCCAGCCCGGAGCTGCCGTCCCTCAGCCCGGAGCTGCCGTCCCTCAGCCCGGAGCTGCCGTCCCTCATCCCGGTGTTGTCCCTTATCCCGGTGCTGCCCCTTATCCCGATACTGCCCCTTCAGTTAGGTGGGTTTAGTTGGAGGGTGGTCATTGGGGGGGGGATACGGAAGCGGGGAGTGACTATGGTGGTGTGGGGGCAGCGTCCAGAGCCGGAGCCACCACCGTGGACAGATGCCCACCCAGACCCTCCCCTAGACTTTTGGTGGTGCGTTCGGAGTACGCACCTTGAGGGGGGGGTTATGTCACGTTCCTGACCTATTTTTATGTTATTTTGATTATGTTTAGTTGGTCAGGGCGTGAGTTGGGGTGGGCATTGTATGTTGTGTGTGTTTTGTTTAGTCTATGGGTGTTGTATTGTGTATGGGATAGATAATTGTGAGGTTGTCTAGTTATGTCTATGGCTGCCTAGATTGGGTCTCAATCAGAGACAGCTGTCATTCATTTGTCTCTGATTGGGAGCCATATTTAAGGTAGCCATAGGCAGTAGGCTTTTGTGGGTAGTTGTCTTGTTTAACGTTTGTTGCTTGTCTGGGCACTTGCGTTATTTAGCTTCACGATCATTTGTTGTTTGTTTGTAATAGTGTTTTCGTTTCATGTTCATCTTCGTTCGTTTAATTAAAAGAAGATGGCTTATTTTCCTCATGCTGCGTTTTGGTCCGTCTCTCCTCCACACGATCGTGACAGTCTGTGTCATCTAAGGGAAATATGTTGTTAGCCAAGTCAGATCGCTATATATGATTGTGATTTTTCAGGTCTACAGTTCTTGGTTATAATAAGAAATACTTTTGCTGATTGTCAAAGAGATGGCTGGACTCCACGAGAAAGACAGCTAGCCATTACCTTTACCTTGACCTACAGGTCAAGTTCCAGTCAGAGGGAGTTCAGTCATAAGCTTCTATGTCAAAGTTCATAATGTATGTAAATGTATTTACATGTCTCTCTCTCTCTCTGTGTCTGTACTTCTCTCTCTCTCTCTGTACTTCTCTCTCTCAAATTATCGCTCTCTCTACTTCTCCCTTTCCCTCTCTCTCTCTCTCTCTCTTTCTCTCTCTCACACTCTCTCTTTTTCTCTCTCTCTTTATCTATCTTTCTCTCTCTCACACTCTCTCTCTTTCTCTCTCTCACTCTCTCTCTCTCTGTCTCTCACTCTCTCTCTATCTCTCCACCCCTGACACACACACAGACATGCACACACTGCTCCATCCATCCCATCCATCCAGTATGATTAGATTAGGCCCATTATTAATGGGTGTCTGTGAGCCAGAAGACACCGGGGTCACCAGGAGTTTAATTCTATTCTCAGATAACTTCATTTGGCCTGATGCGATTGTTATTGCCCCGGTGCTAGATGTTTATAGGAAACAATAGCTCCAAGAACAGACATCCTAGTTAAAGGGGTCAGACTGGTCCATTAGAGTACAGCTGAATTGTTCTACGAAGTCAGTGCCTTTTGGGTAGTGTACTGTAACTTTGTGACAAAAATGACTTTTAACATTCTGTCATGAAGAGCACATGTTCAACTTAATAAAGAAATGTTTTCCCATCTCAAGAGGTTCAATAAAACAATGACTACAGTAAGTGCTTGTTAAGTGACCGTAACAGGGTTGACAGTAACAGGGTTGACAGTAACAGGGTTGACAGTAACAGGGTTGACAGTAACAGGGTTGACAGTAACAGGGTTGACAGTAACAGGGTTGACAGTAACAGGGTTGACAGTAGCAGGGTTGACCATAACAGGGTTGACCGTAACAGGGTTGACCGTAACAGGGTTAACAGTAACAGGGTTGAGAGTAACAGGGTTGACAGTAACAGGGTTGACAGTAACCGGGTTGAGAGTAACAGGGTTGACAGTAACAGGGTTGAGAGTAACAGGGTTGACCATAACAGGGTTGACCATAACAGGGTTGACCGTAACAGGGTTGACAGTAACAGGGTTGACCGTAACATGGTTGACCGTAACATGGTTGACAGCAACAGGGTTGACAGTAACAGGGTTGACAGTAACAGGGTTGACAGTAACAGGGTTGACAGCAACAGGGTTGACCATAACAGGGTTGACAGTAACATGGCTGACAGCAACGGGGTTGACAGTAACAGGGTTGACCGTAACAGCGTTGACAGTAACAGAGTTGACAGTAACAGGGTTGACAGTAACGGGGTTGACAGTAACAGGGTTGACAGTAACAGGGTTGACCATAACAGGGTTGAGAGTAACAGGGTTGACGATTTCATCTTAAATCAACCATAAATCCCCTTGTGACAGTAGAAATGCAAGCTTGGTCGAGAGTAGAACCAGCCCACTTGCTTTCACACTGATTTGACTACTAGATGGGCAATGTTCCTTTTGAATTGTTTTTCTCCAAAATACATATTTAAATGAGAGTTCAGTTCACGTAACACGGTTGACCTTAAAATGAGGAACAGGTATTTGTTTTACCCCTTAAAAATGAACCACTAATCACATGAAATAATCATCTTCAGAACTTGACGACATGTTGGGGTTTAGTGGGTCGACCCCTAAAGGTCACAGTGGGAACTTTGGCACTTTAGCAAGTTTTATTCATGTACACATTTTCCATGTGATCTATATGAAATAGCTCTTCATTTAATATAACAGGCTGTTAAAATCCAATATTGGTGCACAATTTATATATATTTTTTAAATCAAAGGGATGCAAAAGGCACTCATTTCGTGGAAAGACCCAGCTACAGCAGGCCTCTCTTCACCCTATTCCCTATGCAGTGCTGTACTTTTTGACAAGGGTTACACCACAGGAATCTGAGTAGGGTGCCATTTGACATGCAGATGAAGTGAAGGCCTGCTGCTGGCTTCACTGTCTGATTTAAGGTCATTCCCCAAGTACAGAGACGGGCTCAACGGAGAGCTAGATATGGATGACCTCATTGAATGGATTACTGTGTCTATCATAAATATACTCAATGTACTGTATAGTGAATGTACTGAGAGAGAGAGAGAGAGAGAGAGAGAGAGAGAGAGAGAGAGAGAGAGAGAGAGAGAGAGAGGGAGGGAGGGAGAACGAGGGAGAGCGAGAGAGAGGAGTGGGAGTGGAGGGGGGAGAGACTCTGGGGTTTCATGATAATGTTCTACAGCTCTATAGTAAATCTTGTGTTTTATTGTTCCTACTACACCGCTAACGAAGGTAGATATTATCGTACGTGATACACATTCATCACTTACTGGCATGGAACCTCTCAAATAAAGCAATCTGCAGTGACAGGAGATGAACAGAGATTGATACTGACATAGGAGAACTGTAGAGGAGATTAGACCTGGACACACACACACACACACACCACACACACCCACACACACCCACACACAAACACACACACACACACACACACACACACACACACACACACACACACACACACACACACACACACACACACACACACACACACACACACACACACACACACACACACACACAGAGAGATTAGATCTGTGCAGATAGCATTTCAGCAACGCTGATTTGCAACTCTGTAAGATAGGTACAGTTACACACCTGCCACCAGACTAAAACAGTATACTGTATACTGATGTTCTGCCCCCACATTCATACTGATGTTCTGCCCTCACATTCATACTGATGTCCTGCCCTCACATTCATACTGATGTTCTGCCCTCACATTCATACTGATGTTCTTCCTCCACATTCATACTGATGTTCTGCCCCCACATTCATACTGATGTACCACCCCCACATTCATACTGACGTTCTGCCCCCACATTCATACTGACGTTCTGCCCCCACATTCATACTGATGTTCTGCCCTCACATTCATACTGATGTTCTTCCTCCACATTCATACTGATGTTCTGCCCCCACATTCATACTGACGTTCTGCCCCCACATTCATACTGACGTTCTGCCCCCACATTCATACTGATGTTCTGCCCCCACATTCATACTGACGTTCTGCCCCCACATTCATACTGATGTTCTGCCCCCACATTCATACTGATGTTCTGCCCCCACATTCATACTGATGTTCTGCCCCCACATTCATACTGATGTTCTGCCCCCACATTCATACTGATGTTCTGCCCTCACATTCATACTGATGTTCTGCCCCCACATTCATACTGATGTTCTGCCCCCACATTCATACTGATGTTCTGCCCCCACATTCATACTGATGTTCTGCCCCCACATTCATACTGATGTTCTGCCCCCACATTCATACTGATGTTCTGCCCCCACATTCATACTGATGTTCTGCCCCCACATTCATACTGATGTTCTGCCCTCACATTCATACTGATGTTCTGCCCCCACATTCATACTGATGTTCTGCCCCCACATTCATACTGATGTTCTGCCCCCACATTCATACTGATGTTCTGCCCCCACATTCATACTGATGTTCTGCCCCCACATTCATACTGATGTTCTGCCCCCACATTCATACTGATGTTCTGCCCCCACATTCATACTGATGTTCTGCCCCCACATTCATACTGATGTTCTGCCCCCACATTCATACTGATGTTCTGCCCTCACATTCATACTGATGTTCTGCCCTCACATTCATACTGATGTTCTGCCCTCACATTCATACTGATGTTCTGCCCTCACATTCATACTGATGTTCTGCCCTCACATTCATACTGATGTTCTGCCCCCACATTCATACTGATGTTCTGCCCCCACATTCATACTGATGTTCTGCCCTCACATTCATACTGATGTTCTGCCCTCACATTCATACTGATGTTCTGCCCTCACATTCATACTGATGTTCTGCCCTCACATTCATACTGATGTTCTGCCCTCACATTCATACTGATGTTCTGCCCTCACATTCATACTGATGTTCTGCCCTCACATTCATACTGATGTTCTGCCCTCACATTCATACTGATGTTCTGCCCTCACATTCATACTGATGTTCTGCCCTCACATTCATACTGATGTTCTGCCCTCACATTCATACTGATGTTCTGCCCTCACATTCATACTGATGTTCTGCCCCCACATTCATACTGATGTTCTGCCCCCACATTCATACTGATGTTCTGCCCTCACATTCATACTGATGTTCTGCCCTCACATTCATACTGATGTTCTGCCCTCACATTCATACTGATGTTCTGCCCTCACATTCATACTGATGTTCTGCCCTCACATTCATACTGATGTTCTGCCCTCACATTCATACTGATGTTCTGCCCCCACATTCATACTGATGTTCTGCCCTCACATTCATACTGATGTTCTGCCCTCACATTCATACTGATGTTCTGCCCTCACATTCATACTGATGTTCTGCCCTCACATTCATACTGATGTTCTGCCCTCACATTCATACTGATGTTCTGCCCTCACATTCATACTGATGTTCTGCCCTCACATTCATACTGATGTTCTGCCCTCACATTC